>NW_027461707.1:671042-822015 GCF_050947455.1 Rhinoderma darwinii
GTTATAGATCGGGTGGAGGTCGTGTCTGTTATATATCGGGTGGAGGCCGTGTCTGTTATATATCGGGTGGAGGCCGAGTCTGTTATAGATCGGGTGGAGGTCGTGTCTGTTATATATCGGGTGGAGGCCGTGTCTGTTATATATCGGGTGGAGGCCGAGTCTGTTATAGATCGGGTGGAGGCCGTGTCTGTTATATATCGGGTGGAGGTCGTGTCTGTTATATATCGGGTGGAGGCCGTGTCTGTTATATATCGGGTGGAGGCCGTGTCTGTTATATATCGGGTGGAGGCCGTGTCTGTTATATATCGGGTGGAGGTCGTGTCTGTTATATATCGGGTGGAGGCCGTGTCTGTTATAGATCGGGTGGAGGTCGTGTCTGTTATATATCGGGTGGAGGCCGTGTCTGTTATATATCGGGTGGAGGCCGTGTCTGTTATATATCGGGTGGAGGCCGTGTCTGTTATATATCGGGTGGAGGCCGTGTCTGTTATATATCGGGTGGAGGCCGTGTCTGTTATATATCGGGTGGAGGTCGTGTCTGTTATATATCGGGTGGAGGCCGTGTCTGTTATAGATCGGGTGGAGGTCGTGTCTGTTATATATCGGGTGGAGGCCGTGTCTGTTATATATCGGGTGGAGGCCGTGTCTGTTATATATCGGGTGGAGGCCGTGTCTGTTATATATCGGGTGGAGGCCGTGTCTGTTATATATCGGGTGGAGGCCGTGTCTGTTATATATCGGGTGGAGGCCGTGTCTGTTATATATCGGGCGGAGGCCGTGTCTGTTATATATCGGGTGGAGGCCGTGTCTGTTATAGATCGGGTGGAGGCCGTGTCTGTTATAGATCGGGTGGAGGTCGTGTCTGTTATATATCGGGTGGAGGCCGTGTCTGTTATAGATCGGGTGGAGGCCGTGTCTGTTGTATATCGGGTGGAGGCCGTGTCTGTTATATATCGGGTGGAGGCCGTGTCTGTTATATATCGGGTGGAGGCCGTGTCTGTTATATATCGGGTGGAGGCCGTGTCTGTTATATATCGGGTGGAGGCCGTGTCTGTTATAGATCGGGTGGAGGTCGTGTCTGTTATATATCGGGTGGAGGCCGTGTCTGTTATATATCGGGTGGAGGTCGTGTCTGTTATATATCGGGTGGAGGCCGTGTCTGTTATAGATCGGGTGGAGGTCGTGTCTGTTATATATCGGGTGGAGGCCGTGTCTGTTATATATCGGGTGGAGGCCGTGTCTGTATACATTTGGCGGAGGCCGCGTCTGTTCTTCCACAGGGTGGAGTCGCTCGGCCACTCACCAGGTCTCCCTGAGAGAAGAATTCTTTGTATATGAGCTCCTGCAATGACAGAACAATTATTATATTAAATCAAATTTAATGAAGTGGCTTCAGACCACGAGGGGGTCACAGAAAGAGATGATCAAAGCAGCAGGGCCCCCAGCAGCACAGAGTACTTCAGGAGAGGAATGTGCTGATTCGTGGGAGGTCACAGACTGAGACTGACATGTTGGAGGGAGCCTGTTCCCCAGCAGCACAGTGTATTTCAGGAGAGGCCTGTTCTGGTCCTGTAGGATATATATATATAGATAGGAGCGGATACATTGGCGTCTTCTATACCCCTCAGATTTAGGTCTTTCACCGTCGGCAGAGTTTTCCTCGGAGGACTCACCGCGATCTTCCTGGTGGTTTTCCAGCCTTTGGTTTGGTCAGAGAGGTCACACGAGGTCATGAGGAGGCAGAGCAGGAGGTCGTGGTGGTGCTTGTTTTTGGGATTATAACCATCTGCAATACAAATAGATATCAATGAATGTGACGCACAATGTAGATCCGAGTGGGGGAGGGGCCCCGTGGGCTCCGTGTCAAGCTGAGGGCCACAGTCCCGCCCTCTCGCTATATGTGACCAATCACTGGCTCCTCTATAGATTCATCAGGACATGGATTCTGCATCTATTTATGTTGAAGATTTTCTATGTATCCGTGATATCTCCACTATTCCTCATCAGATCCCGGCCTCCGTCCTTACCGCACCTCTGACACTGCTACATCACTCCTCCAGCCCCCATCATTTCTCACATCAACTACTGGAACTCATCACTAGGTCGCCGCAGTCACATTCATCTAAGGTTATACTAATGTTACAACTACTTATTCCTTCCTGCATAAAGTTCAAACCTCTATCGCCAGCTTACAAAGCTTTCCACCATGCTGCACCTTTCCGCTCATCTCTCCTACCCATACACTGGTATGCTCTGTTTTACTAATAAGCTACAGATATCATCCTCCACCTTCACAATCTATAACTCCAAAGTCCAAGACTTCTATGCTGCACATATTCTGAGGCTTAGCCCTGGACCATGAAACAAACTCCTGACATTCATAACCCCAGACAAGAATCTACATATACAGTGACTTATTTACCCACAATTCACTTCACTCTGCTATGTATACAGAGTCCTGTAATGTACTCCGGAGCTGCACTCACTATTCTGATGGTGGAGTCACTGTGTACATACATTACTTATCCTGTACTGATCCTGAGTTACATCCTGTATTATACTCCAGAGCTGCACTCACTATTCTGCTGGTGGTGTCACTGTGTACATACATTACATTACTTATCCTGTACTGATCCTGAGTTACATCCTGTATTATACTCCAGAGCTGCACTCACTATTCTGCTGGTGGAGTCACTGTGTACATACATTACTTATACTGTACTGATCCTGAGTTATATCCTGTATTATACTCCAGAGCTGTACTCACTATTCTGCTGGTGGAGTCACTGTGTACATACATTATATTACTTATCCTGTACTGATACTGAGTTACATCATGTATTATACTCCACAGCTGCACTCACTATTCTGCTGGTGGAGTCACTGTGTACATACATTACATTACTTATCCTGTACTGATCCTGAGTTACATCCTGTATTATACTGCAGAGCTGCACTCACTATTCTGCTGGTGGAGTCACTGTGTACATACATTACTTATCCTGTACTGATCCTGAGTTACATCCTGTATTATACTCCAGAGCTGCACTCACTATTCTGCTGGTGGAGTCACTATGTACATACATTACATTACTTATCCTGTACTGATCCTGAGTTACATCCTGTATTATACTGCAGAGCTGCACTCACTATTCTGCTGGTGGAGTCACTGCGTACATACATTACATTACTTATCCTGTACTGATCCTGAGATATATCCTGTATTATACTCCAGAGCTACACTCACTATTCAGCTGGTGGAGTCACTGTGTACATACATTACTTGTCCTGTACTGATCCTGAGTTACATCCTGTATTATACTCCAGAGCTGCGCTCACTATTCTGCTGGTGGAGTCACTGTGTACATACATTACATTACTTATCCTGTACTGATCCTGAGTTACATCCTGTATTATACTGCAGAGCTGCACTCACTATTCTGCTGCTGGAGTCACTGTGTACATACATTACTTATCCTGTACTGATCCTGCGTTACATCCTGTATTATACTCCAGAGCTGCACTCACTATTCTGCTGGTGGAGTCACTGCGTACATACATTACATTACTTATCCTGTACTGATCCTGAGTTACATCCTGTATTATACTGCAGAGCTGCACTCACTATTCTGCTGGTGGAGTCACTGTGTACATACATTACATTACTTATCCTGTACTGATCCTGAGTTACATCCTGTATTATACTCCAGAGCTGCACTCACTATTCTGCTGGTGGAGTCACTGTGTACATACATTACATTACTTATCCTGTACTGATCCTGCGTTACATCCTGTATTATACTCCAGAGCTGCACTCACTATTCTGCTGGTGGAGTCACTGTGTACATACATTACATTACTGATCCGGAGTTACATCCTGTATTATACTCCAGAGCTGCAATCACTATTCTGCAGGCTTTAAAGCTGAAATCACACAGCCTTGCCTGCTTGTTCAGTTTCTGCTCAGAGGTCGCTCTAGTGATTTGCATTCTTGAAGCGTCATCTTTTCATCAGGCACTGTAGTCATCTAATGGAAGAAATCTATCTGTTAGGCCCCATGCACACGACCGTAAAAATCCTCGGTTTTTGCGGACCGCAAAAATGGACCCATTCACTTTCATTGAACGCGGACACCTTTCCGTAGCGCTACGGATGGGTGTCCATGCCGTAGAAATATTCCGAAAATTATTCAACATGTCCGTTCTTTTGCATTTTGCAGGCCGTGCTCCAATACTTTGTATGGGAGCACGGCCCGAAAATGCGGGTGGCAGTCGGCGGCCGGCCGTGCCATCAATCGTGGGCCGTGATTGCGGGTATGGTCGTGTGCATGGGGCCTAAGGGGAGGGTCTGTCCGCAAGCTTGCTGACAGTCTGCAATAACAACCAGCAGAATAGTGAGTGCAGCTCTGGAGTATAATACAGGATCTAACTAAGGATTAGTACAGGATAAGTAATGTAATGTATGTACACAGTGACTCCACCAGCAGAATAGTGAGTGCAGCTCTGGAGTATAATACAGGATGTAACTCCGGATCAGTACAGGATAAGTAATGTAATGTATGTACACAGTGACTCCACCAGCAGAATAGTGAGTGCAGCTCTGGAGTATAATACAGGATGTAACTCAGGATCAGTACAGGATAAGTAATGTAATGTATGTACACAGTGACTCCATCAGCAGAATAGTGAGCGCAGCTCTGGAATATAATACAGGATATAACTCAGGATCAGTACAGGATAAGTAATGTAATGTATGTATACAGTGACTCCACCAGCAGAATAGTGAGTGCAGCTCTGGAGTATAATACAGGATGTAACTCAGGATCAGTGCAGGATAAGTAATGTAATGTATGTACACAGTGACTCCACCAGCAGAATAGTGAGTGCAGCTCTGGAGTATAATACAGGATGTAACTCCGGATCAGTACAGGATAAGTAATGTAATGTATGTACACAGTGACTCCATCAGCAGAATAGTGAGCGCAGCTCTGGAGTATAATACAGGATATAACTCAGGATCAGTACAGGATAAGTAATGTAATGTATATATACAGTGACTCCACCAGCAGAATAGTGAGTGCAGCTCTGGAGTATAATACAGGATGTAACTCCGGATCAGTACAGGATAAGTAATGTAATGTATGTACACAGTGACTCCATCAGCAGAATAGTGAGCGCAGCTCTGGAGTATAATACAGGATGTAACTCAGGATCAGTACAGGATAAGTAATGTATGTACACAGTGACTCCACCAGCAGAATAGTGAGTGCAGCTCTGGAGTATAATACAGGATGTAACTCAGGATCAGTACAGGATAAGTAATGTAATGTATGTACACAGTGACTCCACCAGCAGAATAGTGAGTGCAGCTCTGGAATATAATACAGGATGTAACTCAGGATCAGTACAGGATAAGTAATGTAATGTAATGTACACAGTGACTCCACCAGCAGAATAGTGAGTGCAGCTCTGGAGTATAATACAGGATGTAACTCAGTACAGGATAAGTAATGTTATTTATGTACAAAGGGAAAAAGCTAAAATTATATTTTTAAGTAAACTAGACATTTTGCCCCCCCCCCCCCCCTCTATATGAGTGCTGGCTCAGATTCTGGCCAGGTGAGGTCCATGCAAATATATTTCTATGCCCCCATTATAAGTACAATTTAATCCTAAAATTCTGGGAATATGTTTATGCTATAAAACTATAGGTTATTATATTTATTATCACTCTTGTATAATATGAATATTCTCATCTTCCAGCTGTTCTGGGTGTGACCACTGGAGGGAGACATTTAACAACAAATGAAAAGCAAATCCCAAATCTGCTACATTGTGTCCTGTGCTCTGAGTGGTTACAGGAAATAAACAATGTAACATCCAGATATTGTGTCATAATTAATGACGAGCAGAAGAGATGGGGGGGGGGGTCATTTTCCATGATATAATAAGCAATAACGAGACATATGGGTCAGTGGCGACATCTACACAAAGTTTGAATGTTCCCCCTATGACATGTAAGTGCCCATAAGATACAGACAATGCATTGTAAGATCCTGGGGGTAAAGATGATGGGAGTGATAGTGTCTGGGGTACTAGTGACATTTGGTTGTGCGATTCTGGGGATAGGAATGATGGGAGTGATACATTGTGTCTTAGATAGTGAGGTTAAATTGTGAGCTCCTGGGGGCAGGGATGATGGGAGTGATACATTGTGGATGAGATAAAGAGATTAGATTGCGAGTTCCTGGAATCAGGAACAAATAGAACGGATTACAACATGTGCGCTGCATGTTGCTGCTATACAATAAACTCTGTTCTAGCTCCCTCTAGTGGACAGTAGAAGCGCTGTAAGGGCAGAGACACTTCTGGGATTTACGTTACATTTTTTTACGTTAATGTTTATAACGCTGACGTGACAGCAGGGGGCGCTTCTCTCACCCTTCGCCATCTTCTGAAGCTCTTTGAAGATTCGCAGATGATGCGCCAAGTCTGTGGCCAAGATAATATCTCGCATGAGATCCAACATCCTCTGATAATCCTGCAGGGGGCGAAACAAGAAAGTGACATCATGTTATAAAAGAGACAGCACCGATTCTAGCGAGAGTCACCGACCCAACCACTAATACACAATGTCAGGAGAGAACACGGGTGGGGGACCCGGGGTCTGCATACAGGGGACTACCAGGCTTCTCTATGACATGTCAGAAGCAAAATAAAGCTGGACTTCCCCTTTAATTTAAGGGATTGTCCACTTTTGACAACTCTTTATAATCAAGGTCCCACTGGTAATAGATGATCATGGGGGGGGGGCCGCGCTGCTGAGACCCCCAGTGATCAGATGATATTTCAGGGGGAGCTGCTCAGTGTTCAGTCACACAGGAGAAATCTATGGACTGTATGTAACGTACGGACACACCGACCCCCCACCTCACACAGCGGCTCCCCCGTCAGGGTCCGATCAGGGGACCCCTAACCCATTAACTTCCACAGGGCATATGGAAAGTGGTTGTCCAAAGAGGAGAACCCCTTGAAATGCCCATCCCCCCCTATAGCATGAGACGGACCCCTCGTACTCACCTTCCTTGAAAACTGTTCAAATATATTACATCCTTGTGAGTTGAGGATAGCGATGGCCTGAGCGAAGTGATGTCTCTGCCGGGGGGAGACAAGACCCTTATTACTGGAAGCAGCATGAAAATATACAACATACCCCTCCCCCAGGGAGGAGCGGAGCATTTTATTGCAGATTTACATCATGTCTCCAGTCACATCCAGAGCTGAATTCGTAATTCTGCTGGTTTCCTGTTAGATCTCAGGTTGCATGACCTCACATCTCGCTGGTTCAGTGTCTGTACATTCTGGGAGATAAAGTTTACACCAAGAAATGGCCCAAAACAAAACTGCATCTCTTTCAATGCAATACAGCAGTGAGCTTTGTATTATGGGATGTCTACTAAGCGGTTAGGCAAGTGTCTGCCGGTACAGTCCGATAAGAAATGAGAAAATTTGTAAATGCAGCTTTGGTTGTGACTGGAGTATAAAATAGGAGATTACTGAAGATTATAAAGAAACATAAGCAGTCACAGCAGATTTCTAGGTTATTAGGGAGGGCAGAGTAACATTAATCACTGCAGTCACCTCTGTAGATATGTTCTACATGACCCATAATATGTTTCCTATAGGCGGAGGGTGGGGGTCAGTATCTACTCACCTCCATCACGGACCCCTCGGAGCTGTACAGAGCCGCCAGAACAGATTTCTATATGAAAAAAAAAAATATCGTAATAAAAAGGAGCCCAGAAGAGATAAAGTTGCAGATAATAGAGAGAATGAGGCATAAAACCTACCGAGGCCACCTGGAAGGAATTGTTTGTCCCCCTGTGATCCAGATCATGGCACATACACGACACAAACAAGGCAAAAATTTCAATGTCCCTGAAAAAGCAAGAATAAAATCAGCTGGAGACAAACGTATTATGTCTCCATCTAGTGGTAGGAGGCAGGAAGTGTGAGTACTAGCATAATGCTGCACTATCTACTATGTCTCCATCTATTGGTTGGAGGCAGGAAGTGTGACTACTAGTATAATGCTACACTAGGTATTATGGCTCCATCTAGTGGTAGGAGGCAGGAAGTGTGACTACTAGTATAATGCTGCACTATGGCTCCATCTAGAGGCAGGAGGCAGAAAGTGTGACTACTACCGTAGTATAATGCTGCATTATGTACTATAGCTTCATCTAGTGGTAGGAGGTAGGAAGTGTGACTACTAGTATAATGCTGCACTCTGTACTATGTCTCCATCTAGTGGTTGGAGGCAGGAAGTGTGACTACTAGTATAATGCTGCACTATGTACTATAGCTCCATCTAGTGGTAGGAGGCAGGAAGTGTGACTACTAGCATAATGCTGGACTATGTACTGTGGCTCCATCTAGTGGCAGAAGGCAGGATGTGTGACTACTAGTTTAATGCTGCACTATGTACTACGGCTCCATCTTGTGGTCGGAGGCAGGATGTGTTACTACTAGTCTAATGCTGCACTATGTACTATAGCTCCATCTAGTGGTTTGAGGCAGGAAGTGTGACTACTAGTATAATGCAGCACTATGTACTATGACTCCATCTAGTGGTAGGAGGCAGGAAGTGTGACTACTAGTATAATGCTGCACTATGTACTATGTCTCCATCTAGTGGTTGGAGGCAGGAAGTGTGACTACTAGTATAGTGCTGCACTATGTACTATAGCTCCATCTAGTGGTTGGAGGCAGGATGTGTGACTACTAGTATAATGCAGCACTATGTACTATGTCTCTATCTAGTGGTAGGAGGCAAGAAGTGTGACTACTAGTATAATGCTGCACTATGTACTATAAGCTCCATCTAGTGGTAGGAGGCAGGAAGTGTGACTACTAGTATAAAGCTGCACTATGTAGTGTGGCTCCATCTAGTGGTAGGAGGCAGGAAGTGTGACTACTAGTATAATGCTGCAATATTTTCTATGACTCCATCTAGTGGTAGGAGGCAGGAAGTGTGACTACTAGTATAATGCTGCACTATCTACTATGTCTCCATCTAGTGGTAGGAGGCAGGAAGTGTGACTACTAGTATAATGCTGCAATATTTTCTATGACTCCATCTAGTGGTAGGAGGCAGGATGTGTGACTACTAGTATAATGCTGCACTATGTACTATGGCTCCTTTGAGCCTACGCGTTTCGGACGACTCTAGCGTCCTTAGACTTGGCTGTAGTGTCTAAGGATGTGTGACTACTAGTATAATGATGCACTATGTACTATAGCTCCATCTAGTGGTTTGAGGCAGGAAGTGTGACTACTAGTATAATGCAGCACTATGTACTATGACTCCATCTAGTGGTAGGAGGCAGGAAGTGTGACTACTAGTATAATGCTGCACTATGTACTATGTCTCCATCTAGTGGTTGGAGGCAGGAAGTGTGACTACTAGTATAGTGCTGCACTATGTACTATAGCTCCATCTAGTGGTTGGAGGCAGGATGTGTGACTACTAGTATAATGCAGCACTATGTACTATGTCTCCATCTAGTGGTAGGAGGCAAGAAGTGTGACTACTAGTATAATGCTGCACTATGTACTATAAGCTCCATCTAGTGGTAGGAGGCAGGAAATGTGACTACTAGTATAAAGCTGCACTATGTAGTGTGGCTCCATCTAGTGGTAGGAGGCAGGAAGTGTGACTACTAGTATAATGCTGCAATATTTTCTATGACTCCATCTAGTGGTAGGCGGCAGGAAGTGTGACTACTAGTATAATGCTGCACTATCTACTATGTCTCCATCTAGTGGTAGGAGGCAGGAAGTGTGACTACTAGTATAATGCTGCACTATCTACTATGTCTCCATCTAGTGGTAGGAGGCAGGATGTGTGACTACTAGTATAATGCTGCACTATGTACTATGGCTCCTTTGAGCCTACGCGTTTCGGACGACTCTAGCGTCCTTAGACTTGGCTGTAGTGTCTAAGGATGTGTGACTACTAGTATAATGATGCACTATGTACTATGACTCCATCTAGTGGCAGGAGGCAGAATGTGTGACTACTAGTATAATGCTGCACTATGTACTATGTCTCCATCTAGTGGCAGGAGGTAGGAAGTGTGACTACTAGTATAATGCTGCACTATCTACTATGTCTCCATCTAGTGGTAGGAGGCAGGAAGTGTGACTACTAGTATAATGCTGCACTATCTACTATGTCTCCATCTAGTGGTAGGAGGCAGGATGTGTGACTACTAGTATAATGCTGCACTATGTACTATGGCTCCTTTGAGCCTACGCGTTTCGGACGACTCTAGCGTCCTTAGACTTGGCTGTAGTGTCTAAGGATGTGTGACTACTAGTATAATGATGCACTATGTACTATGACTCCATCTAGTGGCAGGAGGCAGAATGTGTGACTACTAGTATAATGCTGCACTATGTACTATGTCTCCATCTAGTGGCAGGAGGTAGGAAGTGTGACTACTAGTATAATGCTGCACTATTTGCTATGTCTCCATCTAGTGGCAGGAATTGTGACTAAATTAAAAATATTTTACTAAAAGTTTAGCTCACCTCATGACCACCACGCTATGGTTGCGTTTTCCAAAATGTTTGACTGATGCAGAGAATATATAATAGATCCAAAAGCTGTGGTTGCTTGTAGATACTCCTAAACTGATCCTTTGTCGACTGCAGGCAATTGAAGCAAAAATGGTGTGTAGAAAAGGCAGATCCAGCACTCGAATATTTAAAATTCCAATTTTATTTAGGTCATTTTTAAAACCAAGGATAAAACAAAAATCCCGGGACCACGCTTACGCGTTTCAGACCGCTAGGGTCCTTAATCATAGCTATGATTTTTGTTTTATCCTTGGTTTTAAAAATGACCTAAATAAAATTGGAATTTTAAATATTCGAGTGCTGGATCTGCCTTTTCTACACACCATTTTTGCAGGAATTGTGACTTCTATTATAATGCTGCACTATGTACTATGGCTCCATCTAGTGGTCAGAGGCAGAATGTGTGACTTCCAGTATAATGCTGCACTATGTACTTTGACTCCATCTAGTGGTTGGAGGCAGGATGTGTGACTACTAGTATAATGCTGCACTATGTCTCCATCTAGTGGTCGGAGGCAGGATGTGCATATAATACAGGGAATGTTTCTTACTCCAGGTAATTGATGAGTTCCAGGTTCTTGTAGAGCAGGTAGCAGAAGTGTGACACAGAGAACGCGTGCATCCAGTTGTGATATGGAGGGTCCCTGTACCCCTTCTTCACCATAAGGCAAAATCTAAAGACACAGAAGTCTCCAGTCACTAATAAACCCTCAGATACCCTCCGGGGGGGGGGGGGGCAGATTATTACACGTCAGACACTGGAGCTTGTGGTAAAAAACAACTAAATTAATTTTGACGGTTCGAAGTGTAAAATACAAGGAAGACTGAGAAGATTCTTGATATTTGGGGTCCCTGTTTGTCGTCCTCATCTGAGCAGGAAGCCAAGGGCCACATATTCCGCAGCGAATCACACATATCACCCTTTGTCCCCAGGAGCTCACAATCTAATTTCCCTATCTGCTTCTCATACTAGGAGGTTATCCTGTCAGTCTGGACTTGGGGAGAACATACAAGCTCCATGCACATGATCTGTGCTGACAACTGAACCTCCATGACAAACTCCCTAAGGATTGTCGCCCAGCTTTCCAAGGACATTAAATGACACGCAGATGTAGAAGAGCTGAATTTGTCATTTAACGGTTCATTCTGTGAACCCTAACAACCCAACAGGTTTAAAGAAGACCCGTCCCCTCTCCTGACACGTCTGTTTCACTAAATAGTTGTATTCCCCATTAAATACAAATTTTGGAACATATTTTCTTAGAACTCTGTGTTGTGTCGTTCCTCTGTTATTCCTCCTAGAAATGTATGAATAAATTAACAACTGGGTGTTACCAATAACCTTCTCATAGGGGCGGGTCCCTACAGAGTCTCACTGTCAGCTCTGATTGGACATGGTCAGTCTGCGTAGTGACACACCCCCAACTGGTAACACCCAGATGTCAATTTATTCATACATTTCTAGGAGGAACAACTGAGGAACTGAACATAGAGTTCTAAGAAAAGATGCTCCAGAATTGTTAATTAATGGGGAATACAATTATTTAGCAAAACTGACAAGTAAGGAGAGGTGACCTCTTTAACTGCAGTCCTATGTAACATCACAAATAACAAAAGGATAAACTTAGCTCTGCTACATCAGTATAAATCTGAGTTATGGAATATTGCACCTCTCCTTTGTGACTTAGTCTTCAGTTGTAGTGCGGGAATTCTATTCATGAACCTGGGTATAAAATTCACAGATTATCAGAAGATAATATCTGAGGGGTCAATGAGCGGAGAGGCACCTGATCTGGGCACATGACCGGGCGTGGTGGCATTCCTGGCATTTAGCGGCAATCATATTACAAACCTGATTAGCGTCGTCCGATCAATCTTGTAGTTGCTGACGAAGCCCATGTCTTCAAACATGCTGAGAGTAGCCTGCAGGGCGGACATGACACAGGTCTGATCAATACATAGTAGATACATACGTGTAATAGTGTAACACACCAGATGTACGGCAATGAAATGGTTAACAGGACAAACATCAGTACGAGAGGTAACCGACCCAAGAGCTGGAAATCTAGTAACCTGAGTGACAGTGCGAAACAAACGCCAAGACACAACATGCTGGGACTTGTAGTCCTCCACAAAGATTGGATAACGCAATATGGTAAAGTCTAGTATTGATCGCACAAGAGCAAGGACAGATTAATATGATTATCATTAGAGATTAGAATATTTGCATTTCAATTCTTCCTTAGAGTTTTGTAGATTTGGCGAAACCGGCAGGATGGATTCAATCATCTATGATTATCTGCCATTTTTATTTAGATTCATCGCCATCTGCTGGCAGGAGGGTGGAATTACAGGGGACATTATTTACACAGAGATCTGCAGCTCATGTTCCTGTAAAGTGTCAGGATGGAACGGGAGCAGCTCCTGGTAGATGTAATGACTCTTCCTTGCAGGTGATACATTAGGATTTACAATGTAGCCTTTAAAATCTCATCCAGTGAAGATAAGCGGTTCTGGGCCGCAGCTCAATCTAACAACGCTGGAAAAATGCAAAGTAATTATTCAAACCCGACAAGCAAAATGTGAACGACTCCTCTGCAAGTCAACACATCAGATAGATATCGTAGCTGCACAACACATATATTTCCTGTGATTGGCTGACTTGTTATTCAGGGGTTAACAGCTATGGCATAATAATGGGTCTAAAGGGGTTAAGCTGAACTCGAGGGTTTGAAGACATGTTGAGTGTCCACCTGTATCATTCAAGTGTATGGTGGTATTGTATGTGTATTGTATGTGTATTGTATGTGTATTGTATGTGTATTGTATGTGTATTGTATGCGTATTGTATGTGTATAGTATGTGTATTGTATGTGTATAGTATGTGTATAGTATGTGTATAGTATGTGTATAGTATGTGTATAGTATGTGTATAGTATGTGTATTGTATGTGTATAGTATGCGTATAGTATGTGTATTGTATGTGTATAGTATGCGTATAGTATGTGTATTGTATGTGTATAGTATGTGTATAGTATGTGTATAGTATGTGTATAGTATGTGTATAGTATGTGTATAGTATGTGTATAGTATGTGTATTGTATGTGTATAGTATGCGTATAGTATGTGTATTGTATGTGTATAGTATGCGTATAGTATGTGTATTGTATGTGTATTGTATGTGTATAGTATGTGTATTGTATGTGTATTGTATGCGTATAGTATGTGTATTGTATGTGTATAGTATGTGTATAGTATGTGTATTGTATGTGTATTGTATGTGTATAGTATGTGTATTGTATGTGTATTGTATGTGTATTGTATGTGTATAGTATGTGTATTGTATGTGTATTGTATGTGTATTGTATGTGTATTGTATGCGTATTGTATGTGTATTGTATGTGTATAGTATGTGTATAGTATGTGTATAGTATGTGTATAGTATGTGTATAGTATGTGTATAGTATGTGTATAGTATGTGTATTGTATGTGTATAGTATGCGTATAGTATGTGTATTGTATGTGTATAGTATGCGTATAGTATGTGTATTGTATGTGTATAGTATGTGTATAGTATGTGTATAGTATGTGTATAGTATGTGTATAGTATGTGTATAGTATGTGTATAGTATGTGTATTGTATGTGTATAGTATGCGTATAGTATGTGTATTGTATGTGTATAGTATGCGTATAGTATGTGTATTGTATGTGTATTGTATGTGTATAGTATGTGTATTGTATGTGTATTGTATGCGTATAGTATGTGTATTGTATGTGTATAGTATGTGTATAGTATGTGTATTGTATGTGTATTGTATGTGTATAGTATGTGTATTGTATGTGTATTGTATGTGTATTGTATGTGTATAGTATGTGTATTGTATGTGTATTGTATGTGTATTGTATGTGTATAGTATGTGTATTGTATGTGTATTGTATGTGTATAGTATGTGTATTGTATGTGTATAGTATGTGTATTGTATGTGTATTGTATGTGTATTGTATGTGTATAGTATGTGTATAGTATGTGTATAGTATGTGTATTGTATGTGTATTGTATGTGTATTGTATGTGTATAGTATGTGTATTGTATGTGTATTGTATGTGTATAGTATGCGTATAGTATGTGTATTGTATGTGTATTGTATGTGTGCACTGTATAGTCATGCAATTATTGTGCGTTGTATTGTGGTATTATTTACATACTTTATAAAATCATTATGTGTACACTTTATGGCGGTGTAATTACTCAAGTCATAATTATAAAACTGTATGGTGGTACTATTAGACAAGTTATAATTAGAACACTGTATGGCGGTATTGGATACTTTATGGCAGTATTATTAGACAAGTCGTAATTAGAACATTAGGTGGTTACATGGAGGTATACTGGTTATGTGGAGGTGTATACTGGTTATAAGGAGATTTACTGGTTATATGTACTGGTTATATGGAGGAATTTACTGGTTATATGGAGGTATATACTGGTTATATGGAGGTATATACTGGTTATATAGAGGTATATACTGGTTATATGGAGGTATATACTGGTTATATGGATGTATGCTGGTTATATGTAGGTGTATACTGGTTATATGGAGGTATACTGGTTATATGGAGGTATACTGGTTATATGGAGGTATATTGTTTATATGGAGGTATGCTGGTTATATAGAAGAATATACTGGTTATAGAGAGGTGTACTGGTTATATGGAGGTATATACTGGGTATATGGAGGTATATACTGGTTATATGGAGGTATATTGGTTATATAGAGGTATACTGGTTATATGGAGGTGTAAACTGGTTATATGGAGGTATATACTGGTTATATGGAGGTATATACTGGTTACACGTAGTCGTTATATGGAGGTATGCAGGTTATATGGAGGTATATACTGGTTATATGGAGGTATATACTGGTTATATGGAGGTATATACTGGTTATATGGAGGTGTATACTGGTTATATGGAGGTATACTGGTTATATGGAGGTATATACTGGTTATATGGAGGTATACTGGTTATATGGAGGTATATACTGGTTATATGGAGGTATATACTGGTTATATGGAGGTATATACTGGTTATATGGAGGTATATAGTGGTTATATGGAGGTATACTGGTTATATGGAGGTATATACTGGTTATATGGAGGTGTATACTGGTTATATGGAGGTGTATACTGGTTATATGGAGGTATATAGTGGTTATATGGAGGTATATTGGTTATATGGAGGTATGCTGGTTATACAGAAGAATATACTGGTTATAGAGAGGTGTACTGGTTATATGGAGGTATATACTGTGTATATGGAGGTATATACTGGTTATATGGAGGTATACTGGTTATATAGAGGTATACTGGTTATATAGAGGTATACTGGTTATATGGAGGTGTAAACTGGTTATATGGAGGTATATACTGGTTATATGGAGGTATATACTGGTTATATGTAGTGGTTATATGGAGGTATGCAGGTTATATGGAGGTATATACTGGTTATATGGAGGTATATACTGGTTATATGGAGGTGTATACTGGTTATATGGAGGTATACTGGTTATATGGAGGTATATACTGGTTATATGGAGGTATACTGGTTATATGGAGGTATATACTGGTTATATGGAGGTATATACTGGTTATATGGAGGTATATAGTGGTTATATGGAGGTATATAGTGGTTATATGGAGGTATACTGGTTATATGGAGGTATATACTGGTTATATGGAGGTGTATACTGGTTATATGGAGGTATATAGTGGTTATATGGAGGAATATAGTGGTTATATGGAGGTATACTGGTTATATGGAGGTATACTGGTTATATGGAGGTATATACTGGTTATATGGAGGTATATAGTGGTTATATGGAGGTATATACTGGTTATATGGAGGTATATAGTGGTTATATGGAGGTATATACTGGTTATATGGAGGTATATAGTGGTTATATGGAGGTATATACTGGTTATATGGCGGTATATACTGGTTATATGGAGGTGTATACTGGTTATATGGAGATATATACTGGTTATATGGAGGTATATACTGGTTATATGGCGGTATATACTGGTTATATGGAGGTGTATACTGGTTATATGGAGATATATACTGGTTATATGGAGGTGTATACTGGTTATATGGCGGTATATACTGGTTATATGGAGGTGTATACTGGTTATATGGAGATATATACTGGTTATATGGAGGTGTATACTGGTTATATGGAGGTATATACTGGTTATATGGCGGTATATACTGGTTATATGGAGGTGTATACTGGTTATATGGAGGTATATACTGGTTATATGGAGGTGTATACTGGTTATATGGAGGTATATACTGGTTATATGGCGGTATATACTGGTTATATGGAGGTGTATACTGGTTATATGGAGGTATATACTGGTTATATGGCGGTATATACTGGTTATATGGAGGTGTATACTGGTTATATGGAGGTATATACTGGTTATATGGAGGTGTATACTGGTTATATGGAGGTATATAGTGGTTATATGGAGGTATATAGTGGTTATATGGAGGTATATACTGGTTATATGGGGGTGTACTGGTTATATGGAGGTATATAGTGGTTATATGGAGGTATATACTGGTTATATGGCGGTATATACTGGTTATATGGAGGTGTATACTGGTTATATGGAGGTATATACTGGTTATATGGAGGTGTATACTGGTTATATGGAGGTATATACTGGTTATATGGAGGTATATAGTGGTTATATGGAGGTATACTGGTTATATGGAGGTATATACTGGTTATATGGAGGTATATACTGGTTATATGGAGGTATACTGGTTATATGGTGGTATATACTGGTTATATGGAGGTATGCTGGTTATATGGAGGTATACTGGTTATATGGAGGTATATAGTGGTTATATGGAGGTGTATACTGGTTATATGGAGGTATACTGGTTATATGGTGGTATATACTGGTTATATGGAGGTATGCTGGTTATATGGAGGTATACTGGTTATATGGAGGTATATAGTGGTTATATGGAGGTATAGTGGTTATATGGAGGTATATACTGGTTATATGGAGGTATGCTGGTTATATGGAGGTATACTGGTTATATGGAGGTATATAGTGGTTATATGGAGGTGTATACTGGTTATATGGAGGTATATAGTGGTTATATGGAGGTGTATACTGGTTATATGGAGGTATAGTGGTTATATGGAGGTATATACTGGTTATATGGAGGTATAGTGGTTATATGGAGGTGTATACTGGTTATATGGAGGTATATACTGGTTATATGGAGGTGTATACTGGTTATATGGAGGTGTATACTGGTTATATGGAGGTATATAGTGGTTATATGGAGGTGTATACTGGTTATATGGAGGTGTATACTGGTTATATGGAGGTATATAGTGGTTATATGGAGGTGTATACTGGTTATATGGAGGTATATAGTGGTTATATGGAGGTGTATACTGGTTATATGGAGGTGTATACTGGTTATATGGAGGTATACTGGTTATATGGTGGTATATACTGGTTATATTATATATAACAAATTGGAGAACAATACAAGAGTCCCCTAACAATTAGTTTGGTTACAGATGATGATGTTGGTTATTTGTTCCCGTCACTCACCAAAGTGGTATCATCCTCGGGGAGGGATCGGGGGGTGTAGGTGAAATTTGCAAAATTGAGATCAATGAGGGAGACGGATGGAATTCCGTTACTCTCCAACTTCTTTGTTTCTTCTTCACAGACCTGAAATGGATAATAATGTGTGAGTTACTCAGTGGACGTCTCCCCATGGATCTGACGGGGGTCCCAGCGTGACGGCGTCTCAGATCCGGATTATGGAATATACTGCACCAGTGACATCACTACTGCCCAGATATAACAGATACTTCACATTGCTTTTTATAACCTACAGAGATCTTGGAGTAAAAGGGGGAAGCCTGACGGTAGCAGATAAGCGGCGACATGCAATCCGGCGCCAGCCTCAACTTACAAAGTTTGTCCTTTGCTTTTAGTGAACTGAAGCGGAAATCCTTCCACAACTTGAGTCTCCCGTCGTGTCTTATTGTCCGGGGGGGATCAGGCCTGTTCCTCAATCCAGAAAATGTTTTTGTTTGTCAATATCCACGAGTAAAAAAAAGAAATAATAAAAAAAAATGGATAAAATAAAAATAAACAAAAAAGTTCCCCTCTTTTTCTTATTGGCCAGTAATACACATTCGTTCTATGTTTTTATTCTAAAATTTAAAGATCCAAAAATATCAGCTTTTATATCCATGATTAAAAAAAAAAAAAAAAAAAGTGAAAAATAAACATATTTTTCACGTTTTTTATCGTAAAAAAAATATAGATTTTATTTATACTATTAATAAAGTCAAGTATTTTTCTCATTTCTTATCACTAAAAATATTTTTTGTTTTATTTTATTTGTAAAAAAATACATATATACACATTTTTGTTTTATATCATTTCAAAATACTCGAGCTCATATTTTTCATGTTTATCCGAAAAAAAAATCAAAAAAAAATCTAGACATTCTTTTTTTTTTATATTTGTTTTCTTTTCTTTGAAAGAAAAAATAAAACCAAAAAAAAAATTTTTTTTTTTTTTCTGTACTAATATTTTCCATATTTCATTTACTTCCAGACTTTAATACACTCGGGCGCTGTTCACATTTGCGCGGTACTTTTGGTTTGTAACTGAAATCGTGACTCATTGCCGGATCCATCATCTGTTTGTCATGGTGTTTATGATCTTGATGGGATAAATATTGCTGCAGGTTCTACCCATGAAATCTATCGGACTCCGAACTGAAATACTGACTGCGAGCCTCAGACCTGGTTATTCTGGGACTTGTAGTCCTTTTCTTTGATTAATCAGAGCAGCAGCACGAGAGGCGTCCTGTACACTGATATATAGCACTGTATGTACATCTCTATATATATGGAGAATTTCCTTCCATCTCAGCTGCAGTAAACACACAGGGGTCTCTAATAAGGTGCGTTCACCGCTCTGATTCACCGCCGTTCCTGCATGGAGTCCGCGTATCACTGTTATCTGGAGCAATCAGAGCGCACCTCTCAGCAGCCGCTCTGATTCAGCGCCGTTCCTGCATGGAGTCCGCGTATCACTGTTATCTGGAGCAATCAGAGCGCACCTCTCAGCAGCCGCTCTGATTCAGCGCCGTTCCTGCATGGAGTCCGCGTATCACTGTTATCTGGAGCAATCAGAGCGCACCTCTCAGCAGCCGCTCTGATTCACCGCCGTTCCTGCATGGAGTCCGCGTATCACTGTTATCTGGAGCAATCAGAGCGCACCTCTCAGCAGCCGCTCTGATTCACCGCCGTTCCTGCATGGAGTCCGCGTATCACTGTTATCTGGAGCAATCAGAGCGCACCTCTCAGCAGCCGCTCTGATTCAGCGCCGTTCCTGCATGGAGTCCGCGTATCACTGTTATCTGGAGCAATTAGAGCGCACCTCTCAGCAGCCGCTCTGATTCAGCGCCGTTCCTGCATGGAGTCCGCGTATCACTGTTATCTGGAGCAATCAGAGCGCACCTCTCAGCAGCCGCTCTGATTCAGCGCCGTTCCTGCATGGAGTCCGCGTATCACTGTTATCTGGAGCAATCAGAGCGCACCTCTCAGCAGCCGCTCTGATTCACCGCCGTTCCTGCATGGAGTCCGCGTATCACTGTTATCTGGAGCAATCAGAGCGCACCTCTCAGCAGCCGCTCTGATTCAGCGCCGTTCCTGCATGGAGTCCGCGTATCACTGTTATCTGGAGCAATCAGAGCGCACCTCTCAGCAGCCGCTCTGATTCACCGCCGTTCCTGCATGGAGTCCGCGTATCACTGTTATCTGGAGCAATCAGAGCGCACCTCTCAGCAGCCGCTCTGATTCACCGCCGTTCCTGCATGGAGTCCGCGTATCACTGTTATCTGGAGCAATCAGAGCGCACCTCTCAGCAGCCGCTCTGATTCAGCGCCGTTCCTGCATGGAGTCCGCGTATCACTGTTATCTGGAGCAATTAGAGCGCACCTCTCAGCAGCCGCTCTGATTCAGCGCCGTTCCTGCATGGAGTCCGCGTATCACTGTTATCTGGAGCAATCAGAGCGCACCTCTCAGCAGCCGCTCTGATTCAGCGCCGTTCCTGCATGGAGTCCGCGTATCACTGTTATCTGGAGCAATCAGAGCGCACCTCTCAGCAGCCGCTCTGATTCACCGCCGTTCCTGCATGGAGTCCGCGTATCACTGTTATCTGGAGCAATCAGAGCGCACCTCTCAGCAGCCGCTCTGATTCACCGCCGTTCCTGCATGGAGTCCGCGTATCACTGTTATCTGGAGCAATCAGAGCGCACCTCTCAGCAGCCGCTCTGATTCAGCGCCGTTCCTGCATGGAGTCCGCGTATCACTGTTATCTGGAGCAATCAGAGCGCACCTCTCAGCAGCCGCTCTGATTCAGCGCCGTTCCTGCATGGAGTCCGCGTATCACTGTTATCTGGAGCAATCAGAGCGCACCTCTCAGCAGCCGCTCTGATTCACCGCCGTTCCTGCATGGAGTCCGCGTATCACTGTTACCTGGAGCAATCAGAGCGCACCTCTCAGCAGCCGCTCTGATTCAGCGCCGTTCCTGCATGGAGTCCGCGTATCACTGTTATCTGGAGCAATCAGAGCGCACCTCTCAGCAGCCGCTCTGATTCACCGCCGTTCCTGCATGGAGTCCGCGTATCACTGTTATCTGGAGCAATCAGAGCGCACCTCTCAGCAGCCGCTCTGATTCACCGCCGTTCCTGCATGGAGTCCGCGTATCACTGTTATCTGGAGCAATCAGAGCGCACCTCTCAGCAACCGCTCTGATTCACCGCCGTTCCTGCATGGAGTCCGCGTATCACTGTTATCTGGAGCAATCAGAGCGCACCTCTCAGCAGCCGCTCTGTAAATGACTGGAAATATCACATAAATGGTTTATTTCCAGGCCCGGATCACAGCAATGAGAGAAAATGACTGGTGTTACCGCCAGCTGGATAATGTCAGACGTCTAAACGTCAGCGGAGAAGAATCGTAACGCTGCCGGAAACCTCCTGCGCTCACAACGAAAACGCAACGATACAATCCATGACAATGAACATTCAATTACCCAGATGAGTTGCCCTCCAAACGGCCACAATTGAGGCTCCTGTAGGAATTGTAACCTCGGAGCGATAGATCTGCCTAGTAACACGGAGATGATGAGGGTCCACGTGTGGTCCGTGAATGCCACCAGAGGACGGCAGCTTTACCATCCGGGATCCCATCAAACCAGAATAAAGACCAACTGGGGGGGATTTGCAAAGTTCATTGCGCCAATGTCGAAATTGCACCAGACACTTTTACATCTTTTGAAAAGTGTTTCGAAAAGTGGGTGCTGCTAAGAGGAGTCGTAGAATGCGCCAAACTTATTAATGGAATGCGCTATTTTTTTGGGGAAAAATTTGTGTCAATTACAGCAGCCAACGGGATGGCACAAGTCAGAGAAAAGTGACCTACACGTCCAAATTTATCATTGTGGGCGCCGTTTCTGCCTATCTGGTCTAGTTTTATCCTGTAAGATCACAATCTCTAAATGGAGAAGACTTGAAGAATGTTCTTCCCAGGAGAAGTTCAAGAGCTCAAAGACATCTCATTGTGGAAGACACAAAACATCTCAGAAGAACATCCAAAGACCCTCAGACTCTCCAACCTCCGCTGAGGTCAATGTTCATGACTCCACTATAAGCATGAGACTCTAATTCCTATGGTGGAGTCATGAACATTGACCTTAGATGAGGTTGGAGAGGTCTTGGATGTCCTGAGTTGTTCTGTGACTTCTTATATGAGATGTCTCTGAGGAGAACACGGCTACCCTAGAGGAACGTCAATGCTCGCCTCACATCTGTAAACACGTGGATGAACCCGGAGCCGTGTGGAATAATGTTCTGTGGACTGAGGAGTCAGTCGTGGAGCTCTATGGACAACACGGGTCTTCTTATGTCTACTGTAAATCCAGTGTCCCCAGGTAGACCATCAGACGTGGCACAGGGTGGTGGTGATGGTGTGAAGCTCTTCTGCCTGATCATCTGGCCATAAGCTAAACCTGAAGTGTAATTGAGTGTCGCTGCAAAGCAATGAACCGAAACACAGGAACGAGTCTACATCCAAATGTCTCACGAGATACAACATGAAAGTTCTGTATTGTCCTAACCGAGACCTAAGGAGATGCTGTGACAGGACCTGAAGCTCGCACTTCATGCTGGAAAACCTCCCGGAAAGAAAGAGTAGGAGAAAACTCCTCAACCGTGATGTGAAATACTAAGATCAAATCATAGGAAGCATTTGGTCACAATTAAGGTGGAGCCACCTAAGGGGGCAGTTACTTTTACACATGGGTGATGTAGGTATTGGATAACTTTGCTCCTTCTATATAAGTGAAGTAATAATTTTAAGGGTCTGATCACAATTATTAAGCAGGAGAAGACCTAATTGAAGAGGGCAAGTTATTTCAAAAGGAATAGCACCACCTAGTGGCCACCATTCGTGAAAACATGGAGCACAAACGTACAGCATGCCCATTGGTAAACATAAAGTGTGCTGTACCTTCATGTGATACATCATCATCTCATTGGCCAGGTGACTCCTGAACTGTGCTTCATGGACCTGTTTATACAGCAATGACTGGTGGAAAGAAATGGAACAGATTAAGATCAAGAAATCAATACTATTTGACATTTTTGATGATCTGTCCATCCTTATAACACAAGAGATAGGATCTTACATGAGCGATGCTGATACCGCAGTAAATGGAGAAGGCCGTAGCCAAATCTTCATCAAATTTGGTAAATCCAGGACCATTAATTTTGTTGACCAATTCTGCCACACCAATGACCTCTGAAGGACGGAAAATTCACTGCATCAGTTTATAATGTACAGAGACCCCCTACATGTACCCTATAAAAAGATTCATTACATGATGTCTGTCTACTAGAGCAGTCTACTAGGGGGAACCATGGAGAATTTTGGAAAATTCCTTGTAAACCTCTACATTAGAGAAAAAGTTCATTGAAATATTTACAAAGCGGAGTCATCAAAATCTTGAGGGCCATCCAGGATGACACTTCATCAGAATATATAGGAAAAGGTTAATAGTATGTAGGTCTACAAGGTCTACAAGGCCACATCCAGGGTGGTTCTAGCCATCTTATTGGGACAGCTGAAGTAAGCGTTACCGATCCTGGCAGGCCCTGCCCCAGTAGGATATGTTACTGCCCTGACCCTCCCGATACAAGCCAGTGGGTACTGGTAACAAGTAACTGGCTGACACCCACCGTTACTTTCATTTTTAATGGGGAAACACAGGATATTCCTCGTCCTGAATCCGGTGCTGTCGTCAACTCCACGGTAGAACAAAGGATGTGAATAGGCATCTTTAATGTTCAATATTTGGCCGGTTGTTGCTACATGTCCGGCGATGCCCTGATCGGCTGGGATCCTTATCTCGTAGCTCTGTCAACAGAATGCAGAAGGCAAGAATCCCATCATTGTTCTCATGACTTGAGGTCAACATCATCCTATAAACATACATACATCATCATCTACGACTCCTCCATCAAAGACTTTGGCTACGAGTTCGTGACTGTGTCTCTCAAGTAGGAAAACGGAGCATCTGCCAGAAGAGAGAAAAGATGTCGTTGTAATTCAAGAAAATAATCCCAAAGCTGCTTCCTCATTGTAACAAAAATGTAGGGGGAACCTCAAGTGACTTTATAGGAAAAGGTCAATTGGAAAGATCTCAAGGTCTACAAGAGTCTTGATAGTATTTCCAAGACCAAACCAAGAGCAAGTTCTACATGACTGGTCCTGGACAAGATCTGCAAAACCAAATTCTGGACAAGGTCTACAAGACCATATCTTCAAAGCAAGATCCTTAAGAAAGACCACATGGAAAAAGTCTTGGACAAGGTCTACACGATCCCATTCTTGACACGTCCTATGAGGTTAGCTATTCAGTATGGTCTATATGACCAAATCTTGGATATATTCTGAAAAAGCCTAGACAGGGGCGGGCGGGCATACAAATGTAGAACTTTCTTTAATCATGAAGAAAGTTCTTCATGATTGGATTCTTGTCCTAGTTTGCATGCTCATGTCATGGATAAGGTATTCAGAACCATCTACCATCATTAAAAATTCATGAGTATAGTCTACAAGATAACATCCTGGACAATATCTACAAGACATGGAGAAGATATATAAGAATAGATCATGGACAAGACCTACAAGGCTAGATCCTAGACAAAGTCTAAAAGATCAGATCATAGACTAGGTCTACAAGATCAGATCCTGGAAACGGTATATAAGAGTAGATTAGGGACAAAAACAGGTCCTGGTTGACGTCTACAAGACCAGATCCTGGAAACAGTCTACAAAATCAGATCAGAGTCGAGGTCTACAAGATGAGATCCTGCACAAGGTCTATAAGAATTAATCATGGAGAAGTCCTACAAGACCAGATCTGAATGAGGTGTATAAGACAAGATCCTGGACAAGGTCTAAAAGATCACACCATAGGCTGGGTCTACATGACCAGATCCTGGACAAGGCTTACAAGTCTGGATCCTAGATGAAGTCTTCAAGACCAGAGCTTGGACTTAGTCTAAAACGCTAGATCCTGGATAAGGTATTCAGAACCATCTACCATAATACAAAAACATGGATATGATCTACAAGATCAGATCCTGAATAAAGCCTACAAGACAGGGACAAGGTCTATAAGAAAAGATCGGAGACAAGACCTACAAGGCCAGATCCTGGACAAAGTCTACAAGATTAGATCATAGGCTGAGTCCAAGACCAAATTCTTGGCGAGGTTTACAAGACCAGCGCTTGGACGTGGTCTAAGACATTATATCCTGGACAAGATATATAAGGTCATATGCTAGACAGTTACGGTACTACATTGGTGATATGTAGCGCCAGGAACTGTCTAGTATATGGCTTTATATATTGAGCGCAAATATTACCCAAGCTGTAGGTCCATGTATCAGAACTATCTACAATTATCTACAAAAATAGAAGTTATGGCTCCTCGTAGAGGTAAGGAATGGCTGGATGGGCGTCAGTAGGTCACTGGGTATACAGATCTCCACGGCTGGTAGAATACATACATTTCTGCATTGCTGAGATTTCGAGCTTCTGTTATAATTTCCTGAAGCAGAACCGATACGTCATCTAGGAAAAAACATAAAAAAAGTGACATCTTCGGATCCATCAACTTATGTCACAGATAATGTGGTGTCTAGCAGAATATAACGGCACATGGTGATGATCGGTTACCAGCGGTTTATAATAGCGCCCCCTACCATGATGTGGTAACATATCAGTACGAGAGAGTTTTCCTACACATGCCATATCAATAATCCCAGAATTGGATTATTATGGGCTATACAAGAGCTAGGGCCCCAAATATTGTTCTTTCACAGGGTCCCTCTGCTTTCTGTGTCCATCTCTGCCCAGGACAGACGGGTCCTGCGCCTGTGAAGCTCCTCTCCTCCAATTCCTTAAAGGACCCCCTCTCCCCTTTCTGCCTGTAGAATGGAGGGCCACGCACAGGTTCCCACTAATAATTGGGAGCGAAGATGGGACCAACCTAAGCTGAGGCTGCCCATCTCTATGGGCACAAACATCAGTCACGGTGGCTTATTTCAGCCAAATATCAGAATGATGTGAACCCTTGGATGTCAATATTGTGTCAGAGCTGCAGGATAAAAAAAACCCAGATAAATGTCCTACTAACAGAGCAATGTCACCCTATAAAGAAAAAGAGTGTAAAGTACAGCAGCCAACGGGGTGGCACAAGTAGGAGAAAAGTGACCTACACGACTAGCAAGATGCCCCAAATATATCATTGTGGGTGCCGTCTGGTCTAGTTTTATCCTGTAAGATCACAATCTCTAAACGGAGAAGACTTGAAGAATGTTCTTCCCAGGAGAAGTTCAAGAGCTCAAAGACATCTCATTGTGGAAGACACAAAACATCTCAGAAGAACATCCAAAGACCCTCAGACTCTCCAACCTCCGCTGAGGTCAATGTTCATGACTCCACTATAAGCATGAGACTCTAATTCCTATGGTGGAGTCATGAACATTGACCTTAGATGAGGTTGGAGAGGTCTTGGATGTCCTGAGTTGTTCTGTGACTTCTTATATGAGATGTCTCTGAGGAGAAAACGGCCACCCTAGAGGAACGTCAATGCTCGCCTCACATCTGTAAACACGTGGATGAACCCGGAGCCGTGTGGAATAATGTTCTGTGGACTGAGGAGTCAGTCGTGGAGCTCTATGGACAACACGGGTCTTCTTATGTCTACTGTAAATCCAGTGTCCCCAGGTAGACCATCAGACGTGGCACATGGTGGTGGTGATGGTGTGAAGCTCTTCTGCCTGATCATCTGGCCATAAGCTAAACCTGAAGTTTTAATCGTTTTATAGAACATCGCTGCCCCTCGGAAGTGGCAGGGCCCCTCCTCCCGGCAGTGCGGGGATTAATGGGTGCACATTTTTCCAACATGGAAAAACCTATAAATCTGCCCTGATCCCTACAGGACTGATGTGGTGCGAATAACTTGCTACTGAGATTTCTCCGGAACGCGTACGTGCGCACTCTGACCCTCCCCGCACAGCTGCGGATTATACATCATACATCAGAAGACGGAAGCTCCCACAGGATTTATGTGGGAATTAGATTTAGGAATGAGTCAGAAAACTCTGGAGTGAAGTCTCTTACCAAATGTCCATAATTGTCTTAAATTACTGATCTGTTAACTTGCTATAATTAGAGCCCGAATAGAAAGTTTTCCTCTCTTAAAGGGGAATTCAACTTTACTATCTTATTCTGGCATTTCTGTGGTGGTGGTGGGGGGGGGGGGGGGAGTGGGTAAATAATTTGCTTCAGAAAAGTAGCCCAGGGGCAAACACAAAGGGGGTTTCAAAGTGTGTTGGTGCCCATGGTCAAGGGCTGCAGGCAGCAGAATGTTATCATGTTACTCTATGGGATCTGTAAACATCTGTATGTAGTGAGCTCCCCCTAGTGGTGGCTGCACACAGCAGAATGTTATGTAATTCTATGGGATCTGTATACATCTGTATGTAGTGAGCTCCCCCTAGTGGTGGATGCGGGCAGAAGAATGTTATCATGTAAGGGTATGTGCACACGATATCGACAATTACGGAGCTGTTTTCAGGAGAAAACAGCTCCTGCATTTCAGACGTAATTGCTCGTACTGGCGTTTTGCGAGGCGTCACTTACGGACGTAATTTGGATCTGTTCTTCATTGAAGTCAATGAAAAACGGCTCAAATTACGTCCCAAGAAGTGTCCTGCACTTCTTTGACGACGCTGTTATTTTACGCGCCGTCTTTTGACAGCGACGCGTAAAATGACAGGTCGTCGGCACAGTACGTCGGCAAACCCATTGAAATGAATGGGCAGATGTTTGCCGACGTATTTGAGCCGTGTTTTCAGGCGTAAATCGAGGCGTAAAACGCCTCGTTTACGCCTGAAAATAGGTCGTGTGAACCCAGCCTAACTCTATGGGATCTGTATACATCTGTATGTAGTGAGCTCCCCCTAGTGGTGGCTGCAGGCAGCAGAATGTTATCATGTAATTTTATGGGAGCTGTATATATCTGTATGTAGTGAGCTCCCCCTAGTGGTGGCTGCAGGCAGCAGAATGTTATCATGTAACTCTATGGGATCTGTATATATCTGTATGTAGTGAGCTCCCCCTAGTGGTGACTGCAGGCAGCAGAATGTTATCATGTAACTTTATGGGTGCTGTATATATATATATATGTATGTATTGAGCTCCTTCTAGTGGTGGCTGCAGGTAGCAGAATATTATCATGTAACTCTATGGGAGCTGTATATATCTGTATGTAGTGACCTCCCCCTAGTGGTGACTGCAGGCAGCAGAATGTTATCATGTAACTCTATGGGATCTGTATACATCTGTATGTAGTGAGCTCCCCCTAGTGGTGACTGCAGGCAGCAGAATGTTATCATGTAACTCTATGGGAGCTGTATATATCTGTATGTAGTGACCTCCCCCTAGTGGTGACTGTAGGCAGCAGAATGTTATCATGTAACTCTATGGGAGCTGTATATATCTGTGTGTAGTGAGTTCCCCCTAGTGGTGACTGCAGGCTGCAGAATGTTATCATGTAACTCTATGGGAGCTGTATATATCTGTGTGTAGTGAGTTCCCCCTAGTGGTGACTGCAGGCTGCAGAATGTTATCATGTAACTCTATGGGAGCTCTATATATCTGTGTGTAGTGAGCTCCCCCTAGTGGTGACTGCAGGCTGCAGACTGTTATCATGTAACTCTATGGGAGCTGTATATATCTTTGTATAGTGAGCAACCCCTAGTGGTGGCTGCAGGCAGCAGAATGTTATCATGTAACTCTATGGGATCTGTATACATCTGTATGTAGTGAGCTCCCCCTAGTGGTGGCTGCAGGCAGCAGTATGTTATCATGTAACTCTATGGGAGCTGTAAATATCTGTATGTAGTGAGCTCCCCCTAGTGGTGGCTGCAGGCAGCAGAATGTTATCATGTAACTCTATGGGAGCTGTATATATCTGTATGTAGTGAGCTCCCTCTAGTGGTGGCTGCAGGCAGCAGTGTGTTATTATGTAACTCTATGGGAGCTGTATATATCTGCATGTAGTGAGCTCCCCCTAGTGGTGGCTGCAGGCAGCAGAATGTTATCATGTAACTCTATGGGAGCTGTAAATATCTGTATGTAGTGAGCTCCCCCTAGTGGTGGCTGCAGGCAGCAGAATGTTATCATGTAACTCTATGGGAGCTGTATATATCTGTATGTAGTGGTGGCTGCAGGCATTAAAAATTGCAAATTCTTATTCTGTTTTCATGAACTGAGCGTCTATGTGTAACGCGCTGCCGGCACCGTCCTCTAATTAAGTGGTCGGACTTCTGAAGAGCGAATGCTGAGGGCTTATTACATGGGGGATTTCTGCACTGAAAACCAAATATCTGCTCAGATTAAACTTTTCCAATAAACTGCAGAGACGGCCGCCAGCTACGGAATGCTCTGCAGAATAAATAACAGACCCAATGAGTCTCCGAGTCAGTGGCAAAAGTTTAATCGCTTTCTGGCCAATTGGTGCTGGAATTGAAGTGTGAACGCCGCTGGTGCCGAGCTGAGATCCATCCATGAGTTCACTTCTGTTACAGGTTAAATCTCCACACAAGTAACTTTGTTTATCTTGTATGATCCTGAGTTTCATCATGTCTTATACTCCAGTCACATCCTAAGCTGCATTGATGATCCTGAGTTTCATCATGTCTTATACTCCAGTCACATCCAATCTGCAATTTTGCTAATACATCCTGAAGTTAAAACCAAGTGACAACTGGAGGTTGAACATTAAAACACTTGTATATAAAACCAAAATACGGCAGCAAAATTAATTCCACCTATGACCTAATGACAGCATTGAACAATGCCAGAATACAACCATAGAGTGCCCACATAATACCACCATACAGTGCCCACATAATACCACCATACAGTGCCCACATAATACCACCATACACTGCTCACATAATACCACCATACAGTGCCCACATAATACCACCATACACTGCTCACATAATACCACCATACAGTGCCCACATAATACCACCATACAGTGCCTACATAATACCACCATACAGTGCCTACATAATACCACCATACAGTGCCCACATAATACCACCATACAGTGCCTACATAATACCACCATACACTGCCTACATAATACCACCATACAGTGCCCACATAATACCACCATACAGTGCCTACATAATACCACCATACACTGCTCACATAATACCACCATACACTGCCTACATAATACCACCATACAGTGCCCACATAATACCACCATACAGTGCTTACATAATACCACCATACAGTGCCCACATAATACCACCATACAGTGCCTACATAATACCACCATACAGTGCCTACATAATACCACCATACACTGCCTACATAATACCACCATACAGTGCCCACATAATACCACCATACAGTGCCTACATAATACCACCATACAGTGCCTACATAATACCACCATACAGTGCCTACATAATACCACCATACAGTGCCCACATAATACCACCATACAGTGCCCACATAATACCACCATACACTGCCTACATAATACCACCATACAGTGCCCACATAATACCACCATACAGTGCCTACATAATACCACCATACAGTGCCCACATAATACCACCATACACTGCCTACATAATACCACCATACAGTGCCTACATAATACCACCATACACTGCCTACATAATACCACCATACAGTGCCCACATAATACCACCATACACTGCCTACATAATACCACCATACAGTGCCCACATAATACCACCATACAGTGCCTACATAATACCACCATACAGTGCCTACATAATACCTCCATACAGTGCCCACATAATACCTCCATACAGTGCCTACATAATACCAACATACACTGCCTACATAATACCACCATACAGTGCCCACATAATACCTCCATACAGTGCTCAAATAATACCAACATACACTGCTCAAATAATACCAACATACAGTGCTCACATAATACCACCATACAGTGCCCACATAACACCACCATACAGTGCCAAATAATACCACCATACAGTGCCCACATAATACCACCATACAGTGCCAAATAATACCACCATACAGTGCCCACATAATACCACCATACAGTGCCAAATAATACCACCATACACTGCCCAAATAATAACACCATACAGTGACCACATAATACCACCATACTGTGCTCACATAATACCACCATACAGTGCCACATAATACCACCATACAGTGCCACATAATACCACCATACAGTGCCCACATAATACCACCATACAGTGCCCACATAATACCACCATACAGTGCCAAATAATACCACCATACAGTGCCCACATAATACCACCATACAGCGACCAAATAATACCACCACACAGCGACCAAATAATAACACCACACAGTGACCACATAATACCACCATACAGTGCCCACATAATACCACCATACAGTGCCCAAATAATAACACCATACAGTGACCACATAATACCACCATACAGTGACCACATAATACCACCATACAGTGCCCACATAATACCACCATACAGTGCCCAAATAATACCACCATACAGCGCCCAAATAACACCACCTTACAGAGCCCAAATAATACCACCATACAGTGCCCACATAATACCACCATACAGCGCACAAATAATAACACCATACAGTGCCCAAATAACACCACCATACAGTGCCCAAATAATACCACCATACAGTGCCCACATAATACCACCATACAGCGCCCAAATAATACCACCATACAGTGCCCAAATAACACCACCATACAGAGCCCAAATAATACCACCATACAGTGCCCACATAATACCACCATACAGCACCCAAATAATAACACCATACAGTGCCCAAATAACACCAAGATACAGTGCCCAAATAACACCACCATACGGAGCCCAAATAATACCACCATACAGTGCCCACATAACAACACCATACAGTGCCCAAATAATACCACCATACAGTGCCCACATTATACCTCCATACAAAGCCCAAATAATACCACCATACAGTGCCCACATACCACCATACAGCGACCAAATAATACCACCATACAGTGCCCACATAATACCACCATACAGCACCCAAATAATAACACCATACAGTGCCCAAACACCACCACCATACAGTGCCCAAATAATACCACCATACAGTGCCCACATAATACCACCATACAGCACCCAAATAATAACACCATACAGTGCCCAAATAACACCACCATACGGAGCCCAAATAATACCAGCATACAAAGCCCAAATAATACCACCATACAGTGCCCACATAATACCACCATACAGCACCCAAATAATACTACCATACAGAGACCAAATAATACCAACATACAGTGCCCAAATAATACCACCATACAGTGCTCAAATAATACCATCATACAGTACTCAAATAATACCAACATACAGTGCTCAAATAATACCACCATATAGTGCACAACTAATACCAACATACAGTACTCAAATAATACCACCATACAGTGCCCAAATACCACCATACAGCGCCCAAATAATAACACCATACAGTGCCAAAATAATACCACCATACAGTGCCCAAATACCACCATACAGTGCCCAAATACCACCATACAGCGCCAAAATAATACCACCATACAGTGCTCAAATAATACCACCATACAGTGCCCAAATACCACCATACAGCGCCAAAATAATAACACCATACAGTGCCCAAATAATACCACTATACAGTGACCAATAATACTGCCATATCACACCCAAAAAGCACCGACATTGTATATATTGTGATTATTTTTTTTCTTCCTACAGTTACAAAAATAACAAGACCATGCAATTCATACAGTGCCCAAACAACACCAGCACAAAGGCAGTGCCCATATAAATGACACCAGTGGGCAAAATGTACTAATGCTTTCTTGGTGTTTAGAGTCTGGGATTAATGACATCATCGGATGTGTGCAGTGACATCATTCAGAGCAGAATGGCAGAACAGGACGTCTATAGGGTACCGGGCAGTGTTGTTCTGCTCTGTCAGTATTTCATGATCCATTATGTGGGTCACACCTGGGGTGTAGCGGTGGTAGAGACGCTGTGGCACTTACCCCTTTTGCCCCAGTCATAATCTTGCTCCATCTGGTGTGACTAATACTCCAACTTTCATAATGCAGCGCAGCAGAGCATGCTCTGCGCCAACATGTAACCAGTAGGAGGCAGCAAAGCCTGAGAGCTAACAGAAAGCAGAAGAATGCAGATTTGGATGTGACTGGAGTAAGAAACTCAGGGTCAGTACAAGATCAGCAAAGCAAAGAGTTTACAAAGCTACTTACCATTATATGTCACTTTATCCTGTAAAATAATGTGACCAAGGGCCTGGCAGCTGACCGCCCCCCACACCCCTCCCCCTCACAGCTGTGGACCCCGGTACTTGTTCTGCCATGTTTGCTGTCCTCTTAAAGTGACAGCGGCTCAATTAGAAGGGGCATCTGTTTCTTGCCTCTATAAATATTTGGTATTAGCTGATATTTTGCTGCTGACAAAGTGCAACTTAATCACTGAGAAGAAGGTTATTAACGTGTCAGGGAGCCGCGTTCTGACAGCAGCATTTATTCCACGGATAAAGCGTTTGGCGGCTGCAGCGATTATTTCAGTAAATTCTCCTCTTCTATGGGGCTGAATTCATATCGAAAGGTAACGAGCAACGACACAACCCCGATGACTCGCTGTAATTATTTTCATACATCAGCGAAGAAATAAAAAAAGACGAAAAGCCGCAGCCGCTAATTGTCTGATCAGGATATAGGGGTCGGGTGGTGGAGTAATACAGAGGTCGGGTGGTGTAGTAATACAGAGGTCGGGGGATGTAGTAATACAGAGGTCGGGTGGTGTAGTAATACAGAGGTCGGGTGATGTAGTAATACGGCGGTCGGGTGATGTAGTAATACAGGGGTCGGGTGGTGTAGTAATACAGAGGTCGGGGGATGTAGTAATACAGAGGTCGGGTGGTGTAGTAATACAGAGGTCGGGTGATGTAGTAATACGGCGGTCGGGTGATGTAGTAATACAGAGGTCGGGTGGAGGAGTAATACAGAGGTCGGGTGGTGTAGTAATACAGAGGTCGGGTGGTGTAGTAATACAGGGGTCGGGTGATGTAGTAATACAGAGGTCGGGTGATGTAGTAATACAGAGGTCGGGGGATGTAGTAATACGGCGGTCGGGTGGTGTAGTAATACAGAGGTCGGGTGGTGTAGTAATACAGGGGTCGGGTGATGTAGTAATACAGAGGTCAGGTGGTGTAGTAATACAGAGGTCGGGTGGTGTAGTAATACAGGGGTCGGGTGGTGGAGTAATACGGCTGTCGGGTGGTGGAGTAATACAGGGGTCTGGTGGTGTAGTAATACAGAGGTCGGGTGATGTAGTAATACAGAGGTCGGGTGGTGTAGTAATACAGAGGTCGGGTGATGTAGTAATACAGAGGTCGGGTGATGTAGTAATACAGAGGTCGGGTGGTGTAGTAATACAGAGGTCGGGTGGTGTAGTAATACAGAGGTCGGGGGATGTAGTAATACAGAGGTCGGGTGATGTAGTAATACAGAGGTCGGGTGGTGTAGTAATACAGAGGTCGGGTGGTGTAGTAATACAGAGGTCGGGGGATGTAGTAATACAGGGGTCTGGTGGTGGAGTAATACAGAGGTCGGGTGGTGTAGTAATACAGGGGTCGGGTGGTGGAGTAATACAGAGGTCGGGTGATGTAGTAATACAGAGGTCAGGTGGTGTAGTAATACAGAGGTCGGGTGGTGTAGTAATACAGGGGTCGGGTGGTGTAGTAATACAGAGCTCGGGTGATGTAGTAATACAGAGGTCGGGTGGTGGAGTAATACAGAGGTCGGGTGATGTAGTAATACAGAGGTCGGGTGATGTAGTAATACGGAGGTCTGGTAGTGTAGTAATACAGAGGTCGGGTGGTGGAGTAATACAGAGGTCGGGTGATGTAGTAATACAGGGGTCTGGTAGTGTAGTAATACAGGGGTCGGGTGGTGGAGTAATACAGAGGTCGGGTGGTGGAGTAATACAGAGGTCGGGTGGTGGAGTAATACAGAGGTCGGGTGATGTAGTAATACAGAGGTCGGGTGATGTAGTAATACGGAGGTCGGGTGGTGTAGTAATACAGAGGTCGGGTGGTGGAGTAATACAGAGGTCGGGTGGTGTAGTAATACAGGGGTCTGGTAGTGTAGTAATACAGGGGTCGGGTGGTGGAGTAATACAGAGGTCGGGTGATGTAGTAATACAGAGGTCGGGTGATGTAGTAATACGGAGGTCGGGTGGTGTAGTAATACGGAGGTCGGGTGGTGGAGTAATACAGAGGTCAGGTGGTGTAGTAATACAGAGGTCGGGTGATGTAGTAATACAGGGGTCGGGTGGTGGAGTAATACAGAGGTCGGGTGATGTAGTAATACAGAGGTCGGGTGATGTAGTAATACGGAGGTCGGGTGGTGTAGTAATACGGAGGTCGGGTGATGTAGTAATACGGAGGTCGGGTGATGTAGTAATACAGGGGATGGGTGGTGTAGTAATACAGAGGTCGGGTGGTGGAGTAATACAGAGGTCGGGTGATGTAGTAATACAGAGGTCGGGTGGTGGAGTAATACAGAGGTCGGGTGATGTAGTAATACAGAGGTCGGGTGATGTAGTAATACGGAGGTCGGGTGGTGTAGTAATACAGAGGTCGGGTGGTGGAGTAATACAGAGGTCAGGTGGTGTAGTAATACAGAGGTCGGGTGATGTAGTAATACAGAGGTCGGGTGATGTAGTAATACAGAGGTCGGGTGGTGTAGTAATACAGAGGTCGGGTGATGTAGTAATACAGAGGTCGGGTGGTGGAGTAATACAGAGGTCGGGTGGTGTAGTAATACAGAGGTCGGGTGGTGTAGTAATACAGAGGTCGGGGGATGTAGTAATACAGGGATCGGGTGATGTAGTAATACAGGGGTCGGGTGGTGGAGTAATACAGAGGTCGGGTGGTGTAGTAATACAGAGGTCGGGTGGTGTAGTAATACAGAGGTCGGGTGGTGGAGTAATACAGAGGTCGGGGGATGTAGTAATACAGAGGTCGGGTGGTGGAGTAATACAGAGGTTGGGGGATGTAGTAATACAGAGATCGGGTGTTGGAGTAATACAGAGGTCGGGTGGTGGAGTAATACGGCTGTCGGGTGATGTAGTAATACAGGGGTCGGGGGATATAGTAATACGGAGGTCGGGTGGTGTAGTAATACAGAGGTCGGGTGGTGGAGTAATACAGAGGTCGGGTGATGTAGTAATACAGAGGTCGGGTGGTGGAGTAATACAGGGGTCGGGTGATGTAGTAATACAGAGGTCGGGTGGTGGAGTAATACAGAGGTCGGGTGGTGGAGTAATACAGAGGTCGGGTGGTGTAGTAATACAGAGGTCTGGTGATGTAGTAATACAGGGGTCGGGTGATGTAGTAATACAGAGGTCGGGTGGTGTAGTAATACAGAGGTCGGGTGATGTAGTAATACGGCGGTCGGGTGATGTAGTAATACAGGGGTCGGGTGATGTAGTAATACAGGGGTCGGGTGATGTAGTAATACAGGGGTCGGGTGATGTAGTAATACAGGGGTCGGGTGGTGTAGTAATACAGAGGTCGGGTGATGTAGTAATACGGCGGTCGGGTGATGTAGTAATATGGAGGTCGGGTGGTGTAGTAATACAGGGGTCGGGTGATGTAGTAATACGGAGGTCGGGTGGTGGAGTAATACAGAGGTCGGGTGGTGTAGTAATACAGAGGTCGGGTGGTGTAGTAATACAGAGGTCGGGTGATGTAGTAATATAGAGGTCAGGTGGTGTAGTAATACAGAGGTCGGGTGATGTAGTAATACAGGGGTCGGGTGATGTAGTAATACGGAGGTTGGGTGGTGTAGTAATACAGGGGTCGGGTGGTGGAGTAATACAGAGGTCGGGTGGTGTAGTAATACAGGGGTCGGGTGGTGGAGTAATACGGCTGTCGGGTGGTGGAGTAATACAGGGGTCTGGTGGTGGAGTAATACAGGGGTCGGGTGATGTAGTAATACAGAGGTCAGGTGGTGTAGTAATACAGGGGTCGGGTGGTGGAGTAATATGGCTGTCGGGTGGTGGAGTAATACAGGGGTCTGGGGGTGGAGTAATACAGGGGTCGGGTGATGTAGTAATACAGAGGTCAGGTGGTGTAGTAATACAGAGGTCGGGTGGTGTAGTAATACAGGGGTCGGGTGGTGGAGTAATACGGCTGTCGGGTGGTGTAGTAATACAGGGGTCTGGTGGTGGAGTAATACGGCTGTCGGGTGATGTAGTAATACGGAGGTCGGGTGATGTAGTAATACAGGGGTCGGGTGGTGGAGTAATACAGGGGTCGGGTGGTGGAGTAATACAGGGGTCGGGTGGTGTAGTAATACAGGGGTCGGGTGGTGTAGTAATACAGGGGTCGGGTGGTGTAGTAATACAGAGGTCGGGGGATGTAGTAATACAGAGGTCGGGTGGTGGAGTAATACAGAGGTCGGGTGGTGGAGTAATACAGAGGTCGGGGGATGTAGTAATACAGAGGTCGGGTGGTGGAGTAATACAGAGGTTGGGGGATGTAGTAATACAGAGGTCGGGTGTTGGAGTAATACAGAGGTCGGGTGGTGGAGTAATACGGCTGTCGGGTGATGTAGTAATACAGGGGTCGGGGGATGTAGTAATACGGAGGTCGGGTGGTGTAGTAATACAGAGGTCGGGTGGTGGAGTAATACAGAGGTCGGGTGATGTAGTAATACAGAGGTCGGGTGGTGGAGTAATACAGGGGTCGGGTGATGTAGTAATACAGAGGTCGGGTGGTGGAGAAATACAGGGGTCGGGGGATGTAGTAATACAGAGGTCGGGTGGTGGAGTAATACAGAGGTCGGGTGGTGTAGTAATACAGAGGTCGGGTGGTGTAGTAATACAGGGGGTCAGGTGATGTAGTAATACAGGGATCGGGTGATGTAGTAATACAGAGGTCGGGTGATGTAGTAATACGGCGGTCGGGTGATGTAGTAATATGGAGGTCGGGTGGTGTAGTAATACAGAGGTCGGGTGATGTAGTAATACAGAGGTCAGGTGGTGTAGTAATACAGAGGTCGGGTGGTGTAGTAATACAGAGGTCAGGTGGTGTAGTAATACAGAGGTCGGGTGATGTAGTAATACAGGGGTCGGGTGGTGGAGTAATACAGAGGTCGGGTGGTGTAGTAATACAGAGGTCGGGTGATGTAGTAATACAGAGGTCGGGTGGTGTAGTAATACAGAGGTCGGGTGATGTAGTAATACAGAGGTCGGGTGGTGTAGTAATACAGGGGTCGGGTGATGTAGTAATACAGAGGTTGGGTGGTGTAGTAATACAGAGGTCGGGTGATGTAGTAATACGGCGGTCGGGTGATGTAGTAATATGGAGGTCGGGTGGTGTAGTAATACAGGGTCGGGTGATGTAGTAATACAGAGGTCAGGTGGTGTAGTAATACAGAGGTCGGGTGGTGTAGTAATACAGGGGTCGGGTGGTGGAGTAATATGGCTGTCGGGTGGTGGAGTAATACAGGGGTCTGGGGGTGGAGTAATACAGGGGTCGGGTGATGTAGTAATACAGAGGTCAGGTGGTGTAGTAATACAGAGGTCGGGTGGTGTAGTAATACAGGGGTCGGGTGGTGGAGTAATACGGCTGTCGGGTGGTGTAGTAATACAGGGGTCTGGTGGTGGAGTAATACGGCTGTCGGGTGATGTAGTAATACGGAGGTCGGGTGATGTAGTAATACAGGGGTCGGGTGGTGGAGTAATACAGAGGTCGGGTGGTGGAGTAATACAGGGGTCGGGTGGTGGAGTAATACAGGGGTCGGGTGATTTAGTAATATAGAGGTCGGGGGGGGGGGGGGTAGAGTGACACAATACGGAGATGTAGAATATGGAACTCACCCAAATGTGTGAAGAGGTTTTTGGCGACTTGTAGAAGAGCCTGTGAGAGAAGAGCGCAGCTGATTAATATTCATGAGGACATTTACATAATTCTGTCATTTAGGTTTAGTTCACACCTTACATAAATATTGTAAATGTCAAGTCTGAGGACGACAGAAGTGTGAACCTGACTCCCCCCTCCCCGGGCATCAATCCACCCACAAGTAATTCACTTATCTACCACACTTATGGGGTCCCCTTAGAATGCCCCTGTATACAGTCTGACCACTAGAGGGCGTCATCATCAGGGCAGTGACTACATCACACAGCATTGTACTGCATTATTTCATTCACATTCAGCCGATTACTCTGATGACACTGAGCCCTGTGACCACCAGAGGGAGCTGTGACTTCACTACAGCTGCTCTAGGAGACCAGATCCACCCTCAGATCCATGGCGATCACTCAATGGTTACTGAAAACCTGATGCATCGGGAGACAAGAGACACGTATAAGGCATTTCTCTGCGCGCTTAACCGGAAGTTACGCAGAACAAAGACACTTAAAGGAATCGTCCAGTCTGATTTATATAAAGTTTATTCAATCTGCAACTTTCTTATATACTTTGTGTTTCAATTCCTCATTAGTTTCAAGATCTCTGCTTGCTGTCAATGAATATGAACATTCTTGTTTACATCTAGAAGCTGAAACCCCATCCTGACCTAATACTTCACGCCGTTGAGGGTTTGTTACAATTGTATTGCAGTGTATATAATCCTCTGTGGACTACAGGCTGATAACATAGTATCTGATTCTTATCAGCGCAGGTACAATGTTGATACTATGGGTCTCCTGTCTTCTACACTTAGGTGGGATATTGCTATTTTGGCTGCATGTGGGAGTGGCTAATAAAAACAGGGAGTGGTCTAATTTGAGGTATTTCCATAGATTGGCAGTGAATGCAGTTCACTGACACACCACTGGAGGGCGCAATAGTATGCCTACTAAGATCTAGTTGGGAGTTTATAATATATAGTTCACCGAGTAAATTGTCAAGTTTGTTTTCCCTAGTAAAAATCTAGATATCACTGATTAGTATCTTTAGGGGTATATATTGTTTGTTTAATGGTAGCAATATAGTTATATTGATTACAAGCTACAACCTGCCTGTGTGAAATACCCCACGCAGTTTGTAAAAAAATGTCTTCACTTAGGTTCAAGTGTTCATCACTTATATTCAAGTGTTAATACGCTTTCTTTGCCACTTTGGTCTCAGTGACTTGCTGGAAAGTTTTCTTGGGTGAGCTCAAAAATTGTGTCGGGCGGACTAGGTGTTGATTGTTTATACTTGGTTTTGATTTTTCTATTTTTGTTATTTAATATTCATTTTTTATTTTGATTTTTCAATTTTTTGTTGATATTTAATTCCAAATGGTGTAAAGTACGTCCGAGTATTGAGTTCAAATACCCTCAGGGGTATCTCCCCGTTCGTGTGATAATTCAGCCTGATAGATGCTGTTATAATATGCACTCTGCCTGTTGCATCTATGTTATAGTGCTAAATCTAGATAGCTGCACTCTGTGAGGATTTCAGCTAGTGTCTATCAGCTAGTGCAGCTGCCAGTTACTCTGCCCTTATAAGGACTGCTTCCTGTGTTCCAGTCGGTCACTGAATACACTGTTATGTTCAGACTGAATTGCTGCGATACATTAAGACTGGATCGATATAAAGTCTAAGGATATAAGCCTGTACTTTTCGGCTGGTGCAGCTATCAGCTGTAGAGCCCTTATAAGGACTACTTCCTGTGTTCCAGTGAGTCACTGAATTCACTGTTATGCTGAAACTGAATAGCTACGTGAACTATGGATATAAGCCTGTACTATTCGGCTGGTGCAGCTATCAGCTGTTGAGCCCTTATAAGGACTGCTTCCTGTGTTCCAGTGGGTCACTGAATTCACTGTTATGTTAGGACTGAGTAGCTACGTTACCTATGGATATAAGCCTGTACTAATCGACTGGTGCAGCTATCAGCTGTTGAGCCCTTATAAGGGCTGCTTCCTCTTTCCAGCCTGTCACTGAACTTGCCCTACGCGTTTCATTGCTCATAAAGGTGTCTGCCGCAACTCATCAGGGGCCTGCTGTTAATATTTGTTTGTTCTGATAATTAGCCTACAATGGCATGAATAGACATACAGTGATGCCTGACGTCGCTTAGCTTTGCTAGCCGCGGTTGGCGGCAGGGTGCTGCATGTTATAAGGTGTAGTGACCTCCCCCATGATTCTGTGTCAGCCTATCCAGAGGCTCGGCACTCATAGCAAGTTACTCCCCCTGGCCGGGGGCTTGTCCATCTAAGCCAATCCTAGCGGTCTGAGGAACCGCTGCCCCAGTGTGACGTATTTGGGGATGATTGGCTGGACGGATTGCACTAAGTATAGTGCACAGACCTCTCCCATACTCCACGACGTCAGAGCCATGGGAGGGGCCTGGAACTGTTTGCTCTGCCTATCTGTATCTGAAGTGCCGTGCTATCTGTAGAGGCTTTTCTGCACATGCTAGATGGGGTGCAGCTGAATAAATATGTAAGTACTCTTACATTGATTGTGTGAGCAGATTTTTTAATATTGACTACCAGACAGCTTGCTGACTGCACTGGACGTTCTTGGTGCTATATATTGACGAGCAAAAGAATCAATAAGTGAAAACTCCCTTAGGGCCAGACGCCCCTATAATGGCACGTTATTTTTACATGCTTAGACATGTTATATGATGACTAGAGAATTAGTAGGTCAACCTTTCGATCGTAGACTTAACCACCATATTTGGACCATCTTGTATGGCAACATAAAGTAAATGGACCATGTGAAGAAGATTTCACACTGGTCTATATTCGCTCTGTATCTTCACTTGATGAGGCCACAGTGCTGTGATCTGTCTGAATGTGAGTTCAGTTGAGAGTTGGTATCTTTATATGAAGCTGGTGAATGACAGATAGTCATTGATACCTTTAGGACACAGGGTCTGCAGCCTATAGATCCAGCGGCATTCCTTTTGAAGGAGAAGTTTATCCAAATTTCCTCCACGACCAGATGATCTAATAACCTCTATAATTTGGAAGGAGATCTCCTTCTCCCTGTTGTCGTGTATTTCTCTCATATGCCTCGCCACGCATGTGTCCTCTTTGCGTCTAATATTTCCTATATGGTCCAAAACTCTCCTTCTGAACTCTCTGATTGTTTTACCCACATAGTTGAGTGGACAGGAGCATGTGGCCATGTACACTACTCCTTTGGTCTTACAGTTTCCAAATTCTCTATTGGAGAAAACCTGCCCTGTAGATGTACTGCAAAAGTCTTTACTTTTTGTTATGTACTGGCACGCTTTACAGGATCCACACCGGTAGGTCCCTGCCGGTGGGTTAGGTAGCCAGTCCTTGCGAGGATTTTCCTCAGTGAAGTGACTATGCACGAGACGGTCCTGGAGGTTTCTTCCTCTTCTGAATGTAATCAGTGGATAAGGTGCCACTACTTGACTAAGGTCACCATCCGCTCTCAAGATATCCCAGTATTTCTTAAAAATGCTTCTGATTTCATGATGTCTGACATCATAGGTTCCCACCACCCTGACCTTGTTTTCGTTCTTCTCTACCCTGTTGGTAGTCTGTGGGATCAATAGGTTTGTTCTATTATGTGACACCGCATGTTGGTAAGCCTGTTTCAAGGCTTTCTCCGGGTATCCCCTCGTTCGGAATCTTTTACGGAGCTGTATGGATTTGCTCATAAAGTCCCCCAGATCTGAGCAGTTTCTCCTTAGCCTAAGGTATTGTCCCTTAGGGATCCCCCGTTTCAGAGGAATGGGATGATGGCTTTCCCATGCGAGGAGGCTGTTGGTCGCTGTGCTTTTACGATAGAGTGTGGTGGTTATTTGACCTGATTCATTTTTAGAGATGGTAATGTCAAGGAAATTGATCGATGCCTCATGTATCTCTGAAGTGAAGAAGAGCCCTAGGCCATTTATGTTGAGAGTGTTTACCAGTTTATTAAAGCTTTCAGCTGTATCGTTCCAGATGATGAATATGTCATCTATGAATCTTGCCCATAATAAAATGGGTGAGGTAGATGAAGCAAGATTCTCAGCAAACACAACCTGGTCCTCCCACCAACCCAAGTATAGGTTGGCGTAGCTTGGTGCACATGGGCTGCCCATCGCCGTCCCTCTTAATTGATGATACAGTTTGCCCCCAAACAGGAATATGTTTTTTGTTAAGATGAAATTTAGCATATTGAGAATGAGCTCATTATGGGCCTTGAATTGGGTTCCCCGAGTTTCCAGAAAGCATCGTACAGCTTCACATCCCTGTGCATGGGGGATGGAGCTGTACAAGGCTTCTACATCTAAGCTAGCCAGCATGGCTCCTGGAGGAATTTCTAAACCCTCCAGTCTCTTTAGGATGTCTGTGGTATCCCTCAGATATGACGGTAGGGCGTAAACAAAATCCCGAAGTACATTGTCTACATACGTGCTAACATTCTGCAGGAGGCTATTTACACCAGATACTATCGGTCGGCCTTTTAGAGGGTTCATGCCCTTATGTATCTTAGGTACACTATAAAATGTCGGAATTTGGGGGTGGCTGGGACTCATGAACTCAAGTTCTTGTTTACTGATCAAATGGTCGCTCCAAGCCTTCTGCAGCATTTTGAGGAGTTCTCAATATGCTAAATTTCATCTTAACAAAAAACATATTCCTGTTTGGGGGCAAACTGTATCATCAATTAAGAGGGACGGCGATGGGCAGCCCATGTGCACCAAGCTACGCCAACCTATACTTGGGTTGGTGGGAGGACCAGGTTGTGTTTGCTGAGAATCTTGCTTCATCTACCTCACCCATTTTATTATGGGCAAGATTCATAGATGACATATTCATCATCTGGAACGATACAGCTGAAAGCTTTAATAAACTGGTAAACACTCTCAACATAAATGGCCTAGGGCTCTTCTTCACTTCAGAGATACATGAGGCATCGATCAATTTCCTTGACATTACCATCTCTAAAAATGAATCAGGTCAAATAACCACCACACTCTATCGTAAAAGCACAGCGACCAACAGCCTCCTCGCATGGGAAAGCCATCATCCCATTCCTCTGAAACGGGGGATCCCTAAGGGACAATACCTTAGGCTAAGGAGAAACTGCTCAGATCTGGGGGACTTTATGAGCAAATCCATACAGCTCCGTAAAAGATTCCGAACGAGGGGATACCCGGAGAAAGCCTTGAAACAGGCTTACCAACATGCGGTGTCACATAATAGAACAAACCTATTGATCCCACAGACTACCAACAGGGTAGAGAAGAACGAAAACAAGGTCAGGGTGGTGGGAACCTATGATGTCAGACATCATGAAATCAGAAGCATTTTTAAGAAATACTGGGATATCTTGAGAGCGGATGGTGACCTTAGTCAAGTAGTGGCACCTTATCCACTGATTACATTCAGAAGAGGAAGAAACCTCCAGGACCGTCTCGTGCATAGTCACTTCACTGAGGAAAATCCTCGCAAGGACTGGCTACCTAACCCACCGGCAGGGACCTACCGGTGTGGATCCTGTAAAGCGTGCCAGTACATAACAAAAAGTAAAGACTTTTGCAGTACATCTACAGGGCAGGTTTTCTCCAATAGAGAATTTGGAAACTGTAAGACCAAAGGAGTAGTGTACATGGCCACATGCTCCTGTCCACTCAACTATGTGGGTAAAACAATCAGAGAGTTCAGAAGGAGAGTTTTGGACCATATAGGAAATATTAGACGCAAAGAGGACACATGCGTGGCGAGGCATATGAGAGAAATACACGACAACAGGGAGAAGGAGATCTCCTTCCAAATTATAGAGGTTATTAGATCATCTGGTCGTGGAGGAAATTTGGATAAACTTCTCCTTCAAAAGGAATGCCGCTGGATCTATAGGCTGCAGACCCTGTGTCCTAAAGGTATCAATGACTATCTGTCATTCACCAGCTTCATATAAAGATACCAACTCTCAACTGAACTCACATTCAGACAGATCACAGCACTGTGGCCTCATCAAGTGAAGATACAGAGCGAATATAGACCAGTGTGAAATCTTCTTCACATGGTCCATTTACTTTATTTTGCCATACAAGATGGTCCAAATATGGTGGTTAAGTCTACGATCGAAAGGTTGACCTACTAATTCTCTAGTCATCATATAACATGTCTAAGCATGTAAAAATAACGTGCCATTATAGGGGCGTCTGGCCCTAAGGGAGTTTTCACTTATTGATTCTTTTGCTCGTCAATATATAGCACCAAGAACGTCCAGTGCAGTCAGCAAGCTGTCTGGTAGTCAATATTAAAAAATCTGCTCACACAATCAATGTAAGAGTACTTACATATTTATTCAGCTGCACCCCATCTAGCATGTGCAGAAAAGCCTCTACAGATAGCACGGCACTTCAGATACAGATAGGCAGAGCAAACAGTTCCAGGCCCCTCCCATGGCTCTGACGTCGTGGAGTATGGGAGAGGTCTGTGCACTATACTTAGTGCAATCCGTCCAGCCAATCATCCCCAAATACGTCACACTGGGGCAGCGGTTCCTCAGACCGCTAGGATTGGCTTAGATGGACAAGCCCCCGGCCAGGGGGAGTAACTTGCTATGAGTGCCGAGCCTCTGGATAGGCTGACACAGAATCATGGGGGAGGTCACTACACCTTATAACATGCAGCACCCTGCCGCCAACCGCGGCTAGCAAAGCTAAGCGACGTCAGGCATCACTGTATGTCTATTCTTGCCATTGTAGGCTAATTATCAGAACAAACAAATATTAACAGCAGGCCCCTGATGAGTTGCGGCAGACACCTTTATGAGCAATGAAACGCGTAGGGCAAGTTCAGTGACAGGCTGGAAAGAGGAAGCAGCCCTTATAAGGGCTCAACAGCTGATAGCTGCACCAGTCGATTAGTACAGGCTTATATCCATAGGTAACGTAGCTACTCAGTCCTAACATAACAGTGAATTCAGTGACCCACTGGAACACAGGAAGCAGTCCTTATAAGGGCTCAACAGCTGATAGCTGCACCAGCCGAATAGTACAGGCTTATATCCATAGTTCACGTAGCTATTCAGTTTCAGCATAACAGTGAATTCAGTGACTCACTGGAACACAGGAAGTAGTCCTTATAAGGGCTCTACAGCTGATAGCTGCACCAGCCGAAAAGTACAGGCTTATATCCTTAGACTTTATATCGATCCAGTCTTAATGTATCGCAGCAATTCAGTCTGAACATAACAGTGTATTCAGTGACCGACTGGAACACAGGAAGCAGTCCTTATAAGGGCAGAGTAACTGGCAGCTGCACTAGCTGATAGACACTAGCTGAAATCCTCACAGAGTGCAGCTATCTAGATTTAGCACTATAACATAGATGCAACAGGCAGAGTGCATATTATAACAGCATCTATCAGGCTGAATTATCACACGAACGGGGAGATACCCCTGAGGGTATTTGAACTCAATACTCGGACGTACTTTACACCATTTGGAATTAAATATCAACAAAAAATTGAAAAATCAAAATAAAAAATGAATATTAAATAACAAAAATAGAAAAATCAAAACCAAGTATAAACAATCAACACCTAGTCCGCCCGACACAATTTTTGAGCTCACCCAAGAAAACTTTCCAGCAAGTCACTGAGACCAAAGTGGCAAAGAAAGCGTATTAACACTTGAATATAAGTGATGAACACTTGAACCTAAGTGAAGACATTTTTTTACAAACTGCGTGGGGTATTTCACACAGGCAGGTTGTAGCTTGTAATCAATATAACTATATTGCTACCATTAAACAAACAATATATACCCCTGGAGTTTATAATATGGCATGAAACATGCCACTCCTCAAAGAGCCTTGAGCCAATCAACAGAGTTGAAAAAGGGTCACAACCCATTAGGAGGTATATAGGGAGGCATTAGGCTAGCCATGCACAGTATCTATAGGAGGTATGTGGCTGGGCTGGCACTACATATATAAGTGGTTGCACTGTGTATAGGGGATATAAAGCTGCTTTGTACATATGGGCTATGTAGCTGTACTCTAGAGGAGTATGGAAGCACTCTTTATTGGGGGTATGTATATGTGTCTGCACTCTATATTGGGGGTATGTATATGTGTCCGCACTCTATATTGGGGGTATGTATATGTGTCTGCACTCTATATTGGGGGTATGTATATGTGTCCGCACTCTATATTGGGGTTATGTATATGTGGGCATGTGTCTGCACTCTATATTGGGGGTATGTATATGTGTCTGCACTCTATATTGGGGGTATGTATATGTGTCTGCACTCTATATTGGGGGTATGTATATGTGTCCGCACTCTATATTGGGGGTATGTATATGTGTCTGCACTCTATATTGGGGTTATGTATATGTGGGCATGTGTCTGCACTCTATATTGGGGGTATGTATATGTGTCCGCACTCTATATTGGGGGTATGTATATGTGTCTGCACTCTATATTGGGGGTATGTATATGTGTCTGCACTCTATACTGGGGGTATGTATATGTGTCTGCACTCTATATTGGGGGCATGTACTGTATATATGTCCGCACTCTATATTGGGGGGTATGTATATGTGTCTGCACTCTATATTGGGGGCATGTACTGTATATATGTCTGCACTCTATATTGGGGGGTATGTATATGTGTCTGCACTCTATATTGGGGGCATGTACTGTATATATGTCCACACTCTATATTGGGGGTATGTATATGTGTCTGCACTCTATATTGGGGGCATGTACTGTATATATGTCCGCACTCTATATTGGGGGCATGTACTGTATATATGTCCGCACTCTATATTGGGGGTATGTATATGTGTCTGCACTCTATATTGGGGGTATGCATATGTGTCTGCACTCTATATTGGGGGCATGTACTGTATATATGTCCACACTCTATATTGGGGGTATGTATATGTGTCCGCACTCTATATTGGGGGTATGTATATGTGTCTGCACTCTATATTGGGGGTATGTATATGTGTCCGTACTCTATATTGGGGGTATGTACTGTATATATGTCCGTACTCTATATTGGGGGTATGTATATGTGTCTGCACTCTATATTGGGGGTATGTATATGTGTCTGCACTCTATATTGGGGGTATGTATATGTGTCCGTACTCTATATTGGGGGTATGTACTGTATATATGTCCGTACTCTATATTGGGGGTATGTATATGTGTCTGCACTCTATATTGGGGGTATGTATATGTGTCCGCACTCTATATTGGGGTTATGTATATGTGGGCATGTGTCTGCACTCTATATTGGGGGTATGTATATGTGTCTGCACTCTATATTGGGGGTATGTATATGTGTCCGCACTCTATATTGGGGGTATGTATATGTGTCTGCACTCTATATTGGGGTTATGTATATGTGTCTGCACTCTATATTGGGGGTATGTATATGTGTCCGCACTCTATATTGGGGGTATGTATATGTGTCTGCACTCTATATTGGGGGTATGTATATGTGTCTGCACTCTATACTGGGGGTATGTATATGTGTCTGCACTCTATATTGGGGGCATGTACTGTATATATGTCCGCACTCTATATTGGGGGGTATGTATATGTGTCTGCACTCTATATTGGGGGCATGTACTGTATATATGTCTGCACTCTATATTGGGGGGTATGTATATGTGTCTGCACTCTATATTGGGGGCATGTACTGTATATATGTCCACACTCTATATTGGGGGTATGTATATGTGTCTGCACTCTATATTGGGGGCATGTACTGTATATATGTCCGCACTCTATATTGGGGGCATGTACTGTATATATGTCCGCACTCTATATTGGGGGTATGTATATGTGTCTGCACTCTATATTGGGGGTATGCATATGTGTCTGCACTCTATATTGGGGGCATGTACTGTATATATGTCCACACTCTATATTGGGGGTATGTATATGTGTCCGCACTCTATATTGGGGGTATGTATATGTGTCTGCACTCTATATTGGGGGTATGTACTGTATATATGTCCGTACTCTATATTGGGGGTATGTATATGTGTCTGCACTCTATATTGGGGGTATGTATATGTGTCTGCACTCTATATTGGGGGTATGTATATGTGTCCGTACTCTATATTGGGGGTATGTACTGTATATATGTCCGTACTCTATATTGGGGGTATGTATATGTGTCTGCACTCTATATTGGGGGTATGTATATGTGTCTGCACTCTATATTGGGGGTATGTATATGTGTCTGCACTCTATATTGGGGGTATGTATATGTGTCTGCACTCTATATTGGGGGTATGTATATGTGTCTGCACTCTATATTGGGGGTATGTATATGTGTCTGCACTCTATATTGGGGGTATGTATATGTGTCTGCACTCTATATTGGGGGTATGTATATGTGTCCGCACTCTATATTGGGGGTATGTATATGTGTCTGCACTCTATATTGGGGGTATGTATATGTGTCTGCACTCTATATTGGGGGTATGTATATGTGTCCGCACTCTATATTTGGGGGTATGTATATGTGTCCGCACTCTATATTGGGGGTATGTATAGGTGTCCGCACTCTATATTGGGGGTATGTATATGTGTCCGCACTCTATATTGGGGGTATGTATATGTGTACACTGCTCTCTCCCCCGGCTGATAGCCAGAGGGTGCGCACGCTCGTCTCTGGTCTTAAAGGGGCAGTGCGCATACCAGGAACATCACCCCTAACCAATCCCAGCACACCCGGAACTTTAAAAAGGACTCTGCCCGTTTCCTCATTGCCTGAGCAATATAGTGTCTAACCCCGTGATGGTCTGCAAAGATTCCCTAGCGTTATCCTGTATCCGTGTTCGGTGTCAAGTGTCCGTGACGACTTCAGTATCCGGCACAAGCCAGCGATCCAGTGACTGTCATTGACATTTTGCTTGACCAGTTGCTTCTCCGTTACGGCGGCGTGGCCCAGTGGGTCCACATTACACACAGCAGCGACACACTCTATATGGGGGTAAGTGACTGGCGCAGTATATAAGAGTCATGTGGATAATAAGCGTAAAGTGGCTGGATAGGGGGCATTTAGTAGGGCACAAATGTTCAGCCGCCCACTTCTCAGCCTGTCCTGTTGACAGGTTCCCTTTAAGTGGAATAAAAGGCTAAATATATTACACGACAATAATGTTCTCAGCCTGTGAAACGTGTTGTCGATCGCATCACTCCATATAAGGCCAATTAACCCTACCCTGCCGGTCACGCCTGCCCTGCCCCCAATCCTCGGGGTCTTCTTCCACTATAAGAACATTATCCCTCCGTTTATAATAAGCTGTCAGTCAGTCCCTCATTAATCTCCAGCTCCACGCGTTTTAATTAGTTTTCACTAATACCTTCATTATAAAAAATTTCTCCATCTTTGTCTTTTTCTTCACCTTCCTGCTTTGAAATCACCTGACGCAGAAGCCGCACGGAAAGACGGAAAGACGAGGTCGCGGAGTTAATTAGGTACAGACATACGGTGCACGGAGCCGAATCCTATTCCTCAGACGACGGAGAGAAGGCGAACGCAGACAAGACACCCACAACCCCCATTATCTTATTTACATGCTCATCTAATTAACTGAAGAGGCTATTAACCCTCATAGTGCTGGATGAACGAGCAAAACTGTAGGGGGCGCTCCAGACTACAAAGCCAGACTGTTGTCATAGGGGAGCTCCAGACTATACATCAACCCTGCTGGAATAGTGCCATACAGTGTACACATAGGGCGGCCATACAGAGTACACATAGCGAAGCCATACAGAGTACACATAACGCAGCCATACAGAGTACACATAGCGCAGCCATACAGAGTACACATAGCACGGCCATACAGAGTACACATAGCGCAGCCATACAGAGTACACATAGCGCAGCCATACAGAGCACACATAGCGCAGCCATACAGAGTACACATAGCGCAGCCATACAGAGTACACATAGCGCAGCCATACAGAGTACACATAGCGCAGCCATACAGAGTACACATAGCGCAGCCATACAGAGCACACATAGCGCAGCCATACAGTGTACACATAGCGCAGCCATACAGTGTACACATAGCGCAGCCATACAGAGTACACATAGCGCAGCCATACAGAGTACACATAGCGCAGCCATACAGTGTACACATAGCGCAGCCATACAGTGTACACATAGCGCAGCCATACAGTGTACACATAGCGCAGCCATACAGTGTACACATAGCGCAGCCATACAGAGCACACATAGCGCAGCCATACAGTGTACACATAGCGCAGCCATACAGTGTACACATAGCGCAGCCATACAGAGCACACATAGCGCAGCCATACAGTGTACACATAGCGCAGCCATACAGTGTACACATAGCGCAGCCATACAGTGTACACATAGCGCAGCCATACAGTGTACACATAGCGCGGACATACAGTGTACACATAGCGCAGCCATACAGTGTACACATAGTGCGGCCATACAGTGTACACATAGCGCAGCCATACAGAGTACACATAGCGCAGCCATACAGAGCACACATAGCGCAGCCATACAGTGTACACATAGCGCAGCCATACAGTGTACACATAGCGCAGCCATACAGAGCACACATAGCGCAGCCATACAGTGTACACATAGCGCAGCCATACAGTGTACACATAGCGCAGCCATACAGAGCACACATAGCGCAGCCATACAGTGTACACATAGCGCAGCCATACAGAGCACACATAGCGCAGCCATACAGTGTACACATAGCGCAGCCATACAGTGTACACATAGCGCAGCCATACAGTGTACACATAGCGCAGCCATACAGAGTACACATAGCGCAGCCATACAGAGCACACATAGCGCAGCCATACAGTGTACACATAGCGCAGCCATACAGAGTACACATAGCGCAGCCATACAGAGTACACATAGCGCAGCCATACAGTGTACACATAGCGCAGCCATACAGAGCACACATAGCGCAGCCATACAGTGTACACATAGGGCAGCCATACAGTGTACACATAGGGCAGCCATACAGTGTACACATAGCGCAGCCATACAGTGTACACATAGCGCAGCCATACAGTGTACACATAGCGCAGCCATACAGAGTACACATAGCGCAGCCATACAGAGCACACATAGCGCAGCCATACAGTGTACACATAGGGCGGCCATACAGAGCACAAATAGCGCAGCCATACAGTGTACACATAGCGCAGCCATACAGTGTACACATAGCGCAGCCATACAGTGTACACATAGCGCAGCCATACAGTGTACACATAGCGCAGCCATACAGAGCACACATAACGCAGCCATACAGAGCACACATAGCGCAGCCATACAGTGTACACATAGCGCGGCCATACAGAGTACACATAGCGCGGCCATACAGAGTACACATAGCGCGGCCATACAGAGTACACATAGCGCAGCCATACAGAGCACACATAGCGCAGCCATACAGAGCACACATAGCGCGGCCATACAGAGTACACATAGCGCAGCCATACAGCGTACACATAGCGCAGCCATACAGAGTACACATAGCGCAGCCATACAGAGCACACATAGCGCAGCCATACAGAGCACACATAGCGCAGCCATACAGTGTACACATAGCGCAGCCATACAGAGCACACATAGCGCGGCCATACAGAGTACACATAGCGCGGCCATACAGTGTACACATAGCGCAGCCATACAGTGTACACATAGCGCAGCCATACAGAGCACACATAGCGCAGCCATACAGAGCACACATAGCGCGGCCATACAGAGCACACATAGCGCGGCCATACAGAGCACACATAGCGCAGCCATACAGAGCACACATAGCGCAGCCATACAGAGCACACATAGCGCAGCCATACAGAGCACACATAGCGCAGCCATACAGTGTACACATAGCGCAGCCATACAGAGCACACATAGCGCAGCCATACAGAGCACACATAGCGCAGCCATACAGTGTACACATAGCGCAGCCATACAGAGCACACATAGCGCAGCCATACAGTGTACACATAGCGCAGCCATACAGAGCACACATAGCGCAGCCATACAGAGTACACATAGGGCAGCCATACAGTGTACACATAGCGCAGCCATACAGTGTACACATAGCGCAGCCATACAGAGTACACATAGGACAGCCATACAGTGTACAATTATCTGTGAGAGTATTATACTTCCTATCATCTGACCTCATACCTGGTCGGACTCGTTGTCAAGACCCTTATTTATCTGCCATTATTACACCCATTACTACCATAACTCCCATCATTTCAGATGATATTTATTCTCCATATTTATAAATGCCTGTAATGTGTTGTATGAATTATTATTTACTCTCCAGCGTCTTCTGGCGTCACATTAACAGGCGCCACAGAGTTTTTACAGGTAGAGGGGGCGACACCTGTAATGAGAAACATCCACGCGTTCACTCCTTCATCAACCAGAGACTAATCTCAAGTCTACATAATTATAAATCTCCACCTAATCTGCATATATGTAAATGAAGGGTAGAAGACGTTAAAGGCACAGCTAAACGAATACAAAGCCCAGAAAAGACCCCCTAAATTAACCAGTCCCCTAAATAGACCTCAGACCAGACCACTAAACTAATACAGACCCCAGACCAGACCCCTAATGTAATACAGACCCCAGACCAGAACCGCTAAACTTATATGGACCCCAGACCCCCTAAACTAATACAGACCCCAGACCAGACCCCTAAACTAATACAGACCCCAGACCAGACCCCTAAACTAATACAGACCCCAGACCAGACCCATAAACTAATACAGACCCCAGACCACTCAATTAATATAGTCCTCAGACCAGACCCCCTAAATAATACAGAACCCAGACCAGACTCCTAAACTAATACAGACCCCAGACCAGACCCCTAAACTAATACAGACCCCAGACCAGACCCCTAAACTAATACAGACCCCAGACAAGACCCCTAAACTAATACAGTCCCCAGACCAGACACCTAAACTAATACAGACCACAGACCAGACCCATAAACTTATACAGTCCCCAGACCAGACACCTAAACTAATACAGACCCCAGACCAGACACCTAAACTAATACAGACACCAGACCCCTAAACTAATACAGACCCCAAACCAGACCCCCTAAACTAATACAGACCCCAGACCCCCTAAATAATACAGACCCCCAGACCAGACCCCTAAACTAATACAGACCCCAGACCAGACCCCTAAACTAATACAGACCCCAGACCAGACCCCTAAACTAATACAGACCCCAGACCAGACCCCTAAACTAATACAGACCCCAGACCAGACCCCTAAACTAATACAGACCCCAGACCAAACCCCTAAACTAATACAGTCCCCAGACCAGACACCTAAACTAATACAGACCCCAAACCAGACACCTAAACTAATACAGACCCCGGACCACCTAAACTAATACAGACCCCAGACCAGACCCCCTAAACTAATACAGACCCCAGACCAGACCCCTAAACTAATACAGACCCCAGACCAGACCCCTAAACTAATACAGACCCCAGACCAGACCCATAAACTAATACAGACCACAGACCAGACCCATAAACTAATACAGTCCCCAGACCAGACACCTAAACTAATACAGTCCCCAGACCAGACACCTAAACTAATACAGACCCCAGACCAGACACCTAAACTAATACAGACACCAGACCCCTAAACTAATACAGACCCCAAACCAGACCCCCTAAACTAATACAGACCCCAGACCAGACCCCTAAACTAATACAGACCCCAGACCAGACCCCTAAACTAATACAGACCCCAGACCAGACCCCCTAAACTAATACAGACCCCAGACCAGACCCCCTAAATAATACAGACCCCTAGACCAGACTCCTAAACTAATACAGACCCCAGACCAGACCCCTAAACTAATACACTTGTAATGAGAAACATCCACGCGTTCACTCCTTCATCAGCCAAAGACTAATCTCACGTCTACATAATTATAAATCTCCACCTAATCTGCATATATGTAAATGAAGGGTAGAAGACGTTAAAGGCACAGCTAAACGAATACAAAGCCCAGAAAAGACCCCCTAAATTAACCAGTCCCCCAGACCCCCTAAATAATACAGACCCCTAGACCAGACTCCTAAACTAATACAGACCCCAGACCAGACCCCTAAACTAATACAGACCCCAGACCAGACCCCTAAACTAATACAGACCCCAGACCAAACCCCTAAACTAATACAGTCCCCAGACCAGACACCTAAACTAATACAGACCCCAAACCAGACACCTAAACTAATACAGACCCCGGACCACCTAAACTAATACAGACCCCAGACCAGACCCCCTAAACTAATACAGACCCCAGACCAGACCCCTAAACTAATACAGACCCCAGACCAGACCCCTAAACTAATACAGACCCCAGACCAGACCCATAAACTAATACAGACCCCAGACCACTCAATTAATACAGTCCTCAGACCAGACCCCCTAAATAATACAGACCCCAGACCAGACTCCTAAACTAATACAGACCCCAGACCAGACCCCTAAACTAATACAGACCCCAGACCAGACCCCTAAACTAATACAGACCCCAGACAAGACCCCTAAACTAATACAGTCCCCAGACCAGACACCTAAACTAATACAGACCACAGACCAGACCCCTAAACTAATACAGACCCCAGACAAGACCCCTAAACTAATACAGTCCCCAGACCAGACACCTAAACTAATACAGACCCCAGACCAGACACCTAAACTAATACAGACACCAGACCCCTAAACTAATACAGACCCCAAACCAGACCCCCTAAACTAATACAGACCCCAGACCCCCTAAATAATACAGACCCCTAGACCAGACTCCTAAACTAATACAGACCCCAGACCAGACCCCTAAACTAATACAGACCCCAGACCAGACCCCTAAACTAATACAGACCCCAGACCAAACCCCTAAACTAATACAGTCCCCAGACCAGACACCTAAACTAATACAGACCCCAAACCAGACACCTAAACTAATACAGACCCCGGACCACCTAAACTAATACAGACCCCAGACCAGACCCCCTAAACTAATACAGACCCCAGACCAGACCCCTAAACTAATACAGACTCCAGACCAGACCCCTAAACTAATACAGACTCCAGACCAGACCCCTAAACTAATACAGATCCCAGACCAGACCCCTAAACTAATACAGACCCCAGACCAGACCCCTAAACTAATACAGACCCCAGACCAGACCCCTAAACTAATACAGACCCCAGACCAGACCCCTAAACTAATACAGACCCCAGACCAGACCCCTAAACTAATACAGACCCCAGACCAGACCCCTAAACTAATACAGACCCCAGACCAGACCCCTAAACTAATACAGACCCCAGACCAGACCCCTAAACTAATACAGACCCCAGACCAGACCCCTAAACTAATACAGACCCCGGACCAGACCCCTAAACTAATACAGACCACAGACCAGACCCATAAACTAATACAGATCCCAGACTGGACCCCTAAACTAATACAGACCCCAGACCAGACCCCTAAACTAATACATACCCCAGACCAGACCCCTAAACTAATACAGACCCCAGATCAAACCCCTAAACTAATACAGACCCCAGACCAGACCCCTAAACTAATACAGTCCCCAGACCAGACACCTAAACTAATACAGACACCAGACCCCTAAACTAATACAGACCCCAAACCAGACCCCCTAAACTAATACAGACCCGAGACACCCTAAATAATACAGACCCCTAGACCAGACTCCTAAACTAATACAGACCCCAGACTAGACCCCTAAACTAATACAGACCCCAGACCAGACCCCTAAACTAATACAGACCCCAGACCAGACCCCTAAACTAATACAGACCAGACCCCTAAACTAATACAGACCCCAGACCAGACCCCTAAACTAATACAGACCCCAGACCAGACCCCTAAACTAATACAGACCCCAGACCAGACCCCTAAACTAATACAGACCCCAGACCAGACCCCTAAACTAATACAGACCCCAGACCAGACCCCTAAACTAATACAGACCCCAGACCAGACCCCTAAACTAATACAGACCCCAGACCAGACCCCTAAACTAATACAGACCCCAGACCAGACCCCTAAACTAATACAGACCCCAGACCAGACCCCTAAACTAATACAGACACCAGACCGGACCCCTAAACTAATACAGACCCCAGACCAGACCCCTAAACTAATACAGACCCCAGACCAGACCCCTAAACTAATACAGACCCCGGACCAGACCCCTAAACTAATACAGACCAGACCCATAAACTAATACAGATCCCAGACCGGACCCCTAAACTAATATAGACCCCAGACCAGACCCCTAAACTAATACAGACCCCAGACCAGACCCCTAAACTAATACAGACCAGACCCCTAAACTAATACAGACCCCAGACCAGACCCCTAAACTAATACAGACCCCAGACCAGACCCCTAAACTAATACAGACCCCTAAACTAATACAGACCCCAGACCAGACCCCTAAACTAATACAGACCCCTAAACTAATACAGACCCCAGACCAGACCCCTAAACTAATACAGACACCAGACCGGACCCCTAAACTAATACAGACCCCAGACCAGACACACTAAACTAATACAGACCCCAGACCAGACCCCTAAACTAATACAGACCCCGGACCAGACCCCTAAACTAATACAGACCACAGACCAGGGAATGAGAGAAGGACCCCCCCCCCTCTATCTAACGGCTGACGCTGCGGTCGCTATTCTCTGCGGTATCTTAGTGGTTAATCGGCCGGGTGTAATATAATATACAGATGACACCCGCAGTGTATGGAGCGGGCTCTCTCTTCCCACGCATGTCATCATGGGTTACGCGATGTAATAATTGAGTCTCGGGTATATTCACCGCCTGACCTCGCCCACTTTTCTCACCCGTATTTTCTTGTTGTGGAGCAAAATTTGAGATGTGACAAATAACCTGTGAAATTTCTGCCAAACTGATATAATTAATCTGGGCCTTTGTGTTTCATTTCCTCACCATTTTTAAGATCTCTGCTTACTGTCAGTGAGTAGGAACATTATTGTTTACATCCAGAGACTTCAAACCGGTCCTGACCTAATACTTCTCACAGCTGAGGATTTGTTACAATTGTATCCCGTCTAGACAATCAACTCCAGACGGATACATTTTACCGGACTGATACATTGTAACAATCAGGACAGCGGAGAGATTTCCGCTGCTGATGTATTTACCTCATAGAGGATGGTCTAGAATGGATACAATTGTCACAAACCCTCAGCTGTTGAAGCATTGGGTTTTCAGCCTCTGGATGTAACAAGAATGTTCCCATTCACTGACAGCAAGCAGAAATCTTCAAAATGGTGAAGAATTGAAACACAAAGTGTATTAAAAAGTTGCAGAACTTTCTCAAGGGGTTAGACGATCTAATCAATGATCCGGGTGGCGGAGCTTCAGCGCTCGGTTCTTCGCAGACTTAGATTACGAGGATATCGCAGCAATAAGATGCAATCACTGACCGCCAGAAGAATGGCGCTGATGTCGCACATCGTATTATCAGACATAACGGCGTGATTGATGCATTGCTGCGATATCCACCTACATGTTTATCAAAGTGACGCGCAAATTTCTTCCATCAGCGACAGAAAGTTTCGTGTTTTTACGGGCGCAAGCAACGAGGAGATTTGTCCGTACGGACGTCGGCTTCGCTCTTGGGAGCGTTTATTAAGACTGATGGCGTTTTGCATATTAAGTGGTGCGATAATGACATGAAAATGAGGAGAATTCATCCAGAGTCAGAGCGGCAGCTGGAAACCGGAGCGAAGAGTCCGAAAAAGGAGGACTTCGAATATTACAGCCGGAGACTGGCAGAGCATCGCACCAGAGATCTGCAGAACATTGCTCCTCCACCTCCTGACAGAGGCATAGTGATATATCCTGCAGATTATTACACCACTGACCTCTCTACAGATCTGCAGAACATTGCTCCTCTACCTCCTGACAGATACATAGTGATATATCCTGCAGATTATTACACCACTGACCTCTCTACAGATCTGCAGAACATTGCTCCTCCACCTCCTGACAGATACATAGTGATATATCCTGCAGATTATTACACCACTGACCTCTCTACAGATCTGCAGAACATTGCTCCTCCACCTCCTGACAGATACATAGTGATATATCCTGCAGATTATTACACCACTGACCTCTCTACAGATCTGCAGAACATCGCTCCTCTACCTCCTGACAGATACATAGTGATATATCCTGCAGATTATTACACCACTGCCCTCTCTACAGCTCTGCAGAACATTGCTCCTCTACCTCCTGACAGATACATAGTGATATATCCTGCAGATTATTACACCACTGACCTCTCTACAGATCTGCAGAACATTGCTCCTCCACCTCCTGACAGATACATAGTGATATATCCTGCAGATTATTACACCACTGACCTCTCTAGAGATCTGCAGAACATTGCACCTCTACCTCCTGACAGATACATAGTGATATATCCTGCAGATTATTACACCACTGACCTCTCTACAGATCTGCAGAACATCGCTCCTCTACCTCCTGACAGATACATAGTGATATATCCTGCAGATTATTACACCACTGACCTCTCTACAGATCTGCAGAACATTGCTCCTCTACCTCCTGACAGATACATAGTGATATATCCTGCAGATTATTACACCACTGACCTCTCTACAGATCTGCAGAACATTGCTCCTCCACCTCCTGACAGATACATAGTGATATATCCTGCAGATTATTACACCACTGACCTCTCTACAGATCTGCAGAACATTGCTCCTCCACCTCCTGACAGATACATAGTGATATATCCTGCAGATTATTACACCACTGACCTCTACAGATCTGCAGGACATTGCTCCTCTACCTCCCGACAGATACATAGTGATATATCCTGCAGATTATTACACCACTGACCTCTCTACAGATCTGCAGAACATTGCTCCTCTACCTCCTGACAGACACATAGTGATATATCCTGCAGATTATTACACCACTGACCTCTACAGATCTGCAGAACATTGCTCCTCTACCTCCTGACAGATACATAGTGATATATCCTGCAGATTATTACACCACTGACCTCTCTAGAGATCTGCAGAACATTCCTCCTCTACCTCCTGACAGATACATAGTGATATATCCTGCAGATTATTACACCACTGACCTCTCTACAGATCTGCAGAACATCGCTCCTCTACCTCCTGACAGATACATAGTGATATATCCTGCAGATTATTACACCACTGACCTCTCTACAGATCTGCAGAACATTGCTCCTCCACCTCCTGACAGATACATAGTGATATATCCTGCAGATTATTACACCACTCACCTCTCTACAGATCTGCAGAACATTGCTCCTCCACCTCCTGACAGATACATAGTGATATATCCTGCAGATTATTACACCACTGACCTCTCTACAGATCTGCAGAACATTGCACCTCTACCTCCTAACAGATACATAGTGATATATCCTGCAGATTATTACACCACTGACCTCTCTACAGATCTGCAGAACATTGCTCCTCTACCTCCTGACTGATACATAGTGATATATCCTGCAGATTATTACACCACTGACCTCTCTACAGATCTGCAGAACATCGCTCCTCTACCTCCTGACAGATACATAGTGATATATCCTGCAGATTATTACACCACTGACCTCTCTACAGATCCGCAGAACATTGCTCCTCCACCTCCTGACAGATACATAGTGATATATTCTGCAGATTATTACACCACTGACCTCTCTACAGATCTGCAGAACATTGCACCTCTACCTCCTGACAGATACATAGTGATATATCCTGCAGATTATTACACCACTGACCTCTACAGATCTGCAGAACATCGCTCCTCTACCTCCTGACAGATACATAGTGATATATCCTGCAGATTATTACACCACTGACCTCTCTACAGATCTGCAGAACATCGCTCCTCTACCTCCTGACATATACATAGTGATATATCCTGCAGATTATTACACCACTGACCTCTCTACAGATCTGCAGAACATTGCTCCTCCACCTCCTGACAGATACATAGTGATATATCCTGCAGATTATTACACCACTGACCTCTCTACAGATCTGCAGAACATTGCTCCTCTACCTCCTGACAGATACATAGTGATATATCCTGCAGATTATTACACCACTGTCCTCTCTACAGATCTGCAGAACATCGCTCCTCTACCTCCTGACAGATACATAGTGATATATCCTGCAGATTATTACACCACTGACCTCTCTACAGATCTGCAGAGCATTGCTCCTCTACCTCCTGATAGATACATAGTGATATATCCTGCAGATTATTACACCACTGACCTCTCTACAGATCTGCAGAACATTGCTCCTCCACCTCCTGACAGATACATAGTGATATATCCTGCAGATTATTACACCACTGACCTCTCTACAGATCTGCAGAACATTGCTCCTCTACCTCCTGACAGATACATAGTGATATATCCTGCAGATTATTACACCACTGACCTCTCTACAGATCTGCAGAACATTGCTCCTCTACCTCCTGACAGATACATAGTGATATATCCTGCAGATTATTACACCACTGACCTCTACAGATCTGCAGAACATCGCTCCTCTACCTCCTGACAGATACATAGTGATATATCCTGCAGATTATTACACCACTGACCTCTCTACAGATCTGCAGAACATCGCTCCTCTACCTCCTGACAGATACATAGTGATATATCCTGCAGATTATTACACCACTGACCTCTCTACAGATCTGCAGAACATTGCTCCTCTACCTCCTGACAGATACATAGTGATATATCCTGCAGATTATTACACCACTGACCTCTCTACAGATCTGCAGAACATCGCTCCTCTACCTCCTGACAGATACATAGTGATATATCCTGCAGATTATTACACCACTGACCTCTCTACAGATCTGCAGAACATTGCTCCTCTACCTCCTGACAGATACATAGTGATATATCCTGCAGATTATTACACCACTGACCTCTCTACAGATCTGCAGAACATCGCTCCTCTACCTCCGAACAGATACATAGTGATATATCCTGCAGATTATTACACCAATGACCTCTCTACAGATCTGCAGAACATTGCTCCTCCACCTCCTGACAGATACATAGTGATATATCCTGCAGATTATTACACCACTGACCTCTCTACAGATCTGCAGAACATTGCTCCTCCACCTCCTGACAGATACATAGTGATATATCCTGCAGATTATTACACCACTGACCTCTCTACAGATCTGCAGAACATTGCTCCTCCACCTCCTGACTGATACATAGTGATATATCCTGCAGATTATTACACCACTGACCTCTCTACAGATCTGCAGAACATTGCTCCTCTACCTCCTGACAGATACATAGTGATATATCCTGCAGATTATTACACCACTGACCTCTCTACAGATCTGCAGAACATCACTCCTCTACCTCCTGACAGATACATAGTGATATATCCTGCAGATTATTACACCACTGACCTCTCTACAGATCTGCAGAACATTGCTCCTCCACCTCCTGACAGATACATAGTGATATATCCTGCAGATTATTACACCACTGACCTCTCTACAGATCTGCAGAACATTGCTCCTCCACCTCTTGATACATAGTGATATATTCTGCAGATTATTACACCACTGACCTCTCTACAGATCTGCAGAACATTGCTCCTCCACCTCCTGACAGATACATAGTGATATATCCTGCAGATTATTACACCACTGACCTCTCTACAGATCTGCAGAACATCGCTCCTCTACCTCCTGACAGATACACAGTGATATATCCTGCAGATTATTACACCACTGACCTCTCTACAGATCTGCAGAACATTGCTCCTCCACCTCCTGAAAGATACATAGTGATATATCCTGCAGATTATTACACCACTGACCTCCCTACAGATCTGCAGAACATCGCTCCTCTACCTCCTGACAGATACATAGTGATATATCCTGCAGATTATTACACCACTGATCTCTCTACAGATCTGCAGAACATTGCTCCTCCAACTCCTGACAGATACATAGTGATATATCCTGCATTTTATTACACCACTGGCGCCTCTACAGATCTGCAGAACATCGCTCCTCTACCTCCTGACAGACACATAGTGATATATCCTGCAGATTATTACACCACTGACCTCTCTACAGATCTGCAGAACATCGCTCCTCTACCTCCGGACAGATACATAGTGATATATCCTGCAGATTATTACACCACTGACCTCTCTACAGATCTGCAGAACATTGCTCCTCCACCTCCTGACTGATACATAGTGATATATCCTGCAGATTATTACACCACTGACCTCTCTACAGATCTGCAGAACATTGCTCCTCTACCTCCTGACAGATACATAGTGATATATCCTGCAGATTATTACACCACTGACCTCTCTACAGATCTGCAGAACATTGCTCCTCTACCTCCTGACAGATACATAGTGATATATCCTGCAGATTATTACACCACTGACCTCTCTACAGATCTGCAGAACATCGCTCCTCTACCTCCGAACAGATACATAGTGATATATCCTGCAGATTATTACACCACTGACCTCTCTACAGATCTGCAGAACATTGCTCCTCCACCTCCTGACTGATACATAGTGATATATCCTGCAGATTATTACACCACTGACCTCTCTACAGATCTGCAGAACATTGCTCCTCTACCTCCTGACAGATACATAGTGATATATCCTGCAGATTATTACACCACTGACCTCTCTACAGATCTGCAGAACATTGCTCCTCTACCTCCTGACAGATACATAGTGATATATCCTGCAGATTATTACACCACTGACCTCTCTACAGATCTGCAGAACATCACTCCTCTACCTCCTGACAGATACATAGTGATATATCCTGCAGATTATTACACCACTGACCTCTCTACAGATCTGCAGAACATTGCTCCTCCACCTCCTGACAGATACATAGTGATATATCCTGCAGATTATTACACCACTGACCTCTCTACAGATCTGCAGAACATTGCTCCTCCACCTCTTGATACATAGTGATATATTCTGCAGATTATTACACCACTGACCTCTCTACAGATCTGCAGAACATTGCTCCTCCACCTCCTGACAGATACATAGTGATATATCCTGCAGATTATTACACCACTGACCTCTCTACAGATCTGCAGAACATCGCTCCTCTACCTCCTGACAGATACACAGTGATATATCCTGCAGATTATTACACCACTGACCTCTCTACAGATCTGCAGAACATTGCTCCTCCACCTCCTGAAAGATACATAGTGATATATCCTGCAGATTATTACACCACTGACCTCCCTACAGATCTGCAGAACATCGCTCCTCTACCTCCTGACAGATACATAGTGATATATCCTGCAGATTATTACACCACTGATCTCTCTACAGATCTGCAGAACATTGCTCCTCCAACTCCTGACAGATACATAGTGATATATCCTGCATTTTATTACACCACTGGCGCCTCTACAGATCTGCAGAACATCGCTCCTCTACCTCCTGACAGACACATAGTGATATATCCTGCAGATTATTACACCACTGACCTCTCTACAGATCTGCAGAACATCGCTCCTCTACCTCCGGACAGATACATAGTGATATATCCTGCAGATTATTACACCACTGACCTCTCTAGAGATCTGCAGAACATTGCTCCTCTACCTCCTGACAGATACATAGTGATATATCCTGCAGATTATTACACTACTGACCTCTCTACAGATCTGCAGAACATTGCTCCTCCACCTCCTGACAGATACATAGTGATATATCCTGCAGATTATTACACCACTGACCTCTCTACAGATCTGCAGAACATTGCTCCTCTACCTCCTGACAGATACATAGTGATATATCCTGCAGATTATTACACCACTGACCTCTCTACAGATCTGCAGAACATTGCTCCTCCACCTCCTGACTGATACATAGTGATATATCCTGCAGATTATTACACCACTGACCTCTCTATAGATCTGCAGAACATTGCTCCTCTACCTCCTGACAGATACATAGTGATATATCCTGCAGATTATTACACCACTGACCTCTCTACAGATCTGCAGAACATCGCTCCTCTACCTCCTGACAGATACATAGTGATATATCCTGCAGATTATTACACCACTGACCTCTCTACAGATCTGCAGAACATTGCTCCTCCACCTCCTGACAGATACATAGTTATATATCCTGCAGATTATTACACCACTGACCTCTCTACAGATCTGCAGAACATTGCTCCTCTACCTCCTGACAGATACATAGTAATATATCCTGCAGATTATTACTCCACTGACCTTCCTACAGATCTGCAGAACATCGCTCCTCTATCTCCTGACAGATACATAGTGATATATCCTGCAGATTATTACACCACTGACCTCTAGAGATCTGCAGAACATTGCTCCTCTACCTCCTGACAGATACATAGTGATATATCCTGCAGATTATTACACCACTGTCCTCTCTACAGATCTGCAGAACATCGCTCCTCCACCTCCTGACAGATACATAGTGATATATCCTGCAGATTATTACACCACTGACCTCTCTACAGATCTGCAGAACATCGCTCCTCTACCTCCTGACAGACACATAGTGATATATCCTGCAGATTATTACACCACTGACCTCTCTAGAGATCTGCAGAACATTGCTCCTCTACCTCCTGACAGATACATAGTGATATATCCTGCAGATTATTACACCACTGACCTCTCTACAGATCTGCAGAACATTGCTCCTCTACCTCCTGACAGATACATAGTGATATATCCTGCAGATTATTACACCACTGACCTCTCTACAGATCTGCAGAACATTGCTCCTCTACCTCCTGACAGATACATAGTGATATATCCTGCAGATTATTACACCACTGACCTCTCTACAGATCTGCAGAACATCGCTCCTCTACCTCCTGACAGATACATAGTGATACATCCTGCAGATTATTACACCACTGACCTCTCTATAGATCTGCAGAACATCGCTCCTCTACCTCCTGACAGATACATAGTGATATATCCTGCAGATTATTACACCCCTGACCTCTCTACAGATCTGCAGAACATCGCTCCTCTACCTCCTGACAGATACATAGTGATATATCCTGCAGATTATTACCCCACTGACCTCTCTACAGATCTGCAGAACATTGCTCCTCTACCTCCTGACAGATACACAGTGATATATCCTGCAGACTATTGCACCACTGACCACTCTACAGATCTGCAGAACATCGCTCCTCCACCTCCTGACAGATACACAGTGATATATCCTGCAGATTATTACACCACTCACCTCTCTACAGATATGCAGAACATTGCTCCTCTACCTCCTGACAGATACATAGTGATATATCCTGCAGATTATTACACCACTGACCTCTCTACAGATCTGCAGAACATCGCTCCTCTGCCTCCTGACAGATACATAGTGATATATCCTGCAGATTATTACACCACTGACCTCTCTACAGATCTGCAGAACATCGCTCCTCTACCTCCTGACAGATACATAGTGATATATCCTGCAGATTATTACACCACTGACCTCTCTAGAGATCTGCAGAACATTGCTCCTCCACCTCCTGATACATAGTGATATATCCTGCAGATTATTACACCACTGACCTCTCTAGAGATCTGCAGAACATTGCTCCTCTACCTCCTGACAGATACATAGTGATATATCCTGCAGATTATTACACCACTGACCTCTCTACAGATCTGCAGAACATTGCTCCTCCTCCTGACAGATACATAGTGATATATCCTGCAGATTATTACACCACTGACCTCTCTAGAGATCTGCAGAACATTGCTCCTCCACCTCCTGATACATAGTGATATATCCTGCAGATTATTACACCACTGACCTCTCTAGAGATCTGCAGAGCATTGCTCCTCCACCTCCTGACAGATACATAGTGATATATCCTGCAGATTATTACACCACTGACCTCTCTACAGATCTGCAGAACATTGCTCCTCCTCCTGACAGATACATAGTGATATATTCTGCAGATTATTACACCACTGACCTCTCTACAGATCTGCAGAACATTGCTCCTCCTCCTGACAGATACATAGTGATATATCCTGCAGATTATTACACCACTGACCTCTCTACAGATCTGCAGAACATTGCTCCTCCTCCTGACAGATACATAGTGATATATCCTGCAGATTATTACACCACTGACCTCTCTACAGATCTGCAGAACATCGCTCCTCTACCTCCTGACAGATACATAGTGATATATCCTGCAGATTATTACACCACTGACCTCTCTAGTGATCTGCAGAACATCGCTCCTCTACCTCCTGACAGATACATAGTGATATATCCTGCAGATTATTATACCACTGACCTCTCTACAGATCTGCAGAACATCGCTCCTCTACCTCCTGACAGATACATAGTGATATATCCTGCAGATTATTACACCACTGACCTCTCTACAGATCTGCAGAACATTGCTCCTCTACCTCCTGACAGATACATAGTGATATATCCTGCAGATTATTACACCACTGACCTCTCTACAGATCTGCAGAACATCGCTCCTCTACCTCCTGACAGATACATAGTGATATATCCTGCAGATTATTACACCACTGACCTCTCTACAGATCTGCAGAACATTGCTCCTCCACCTCCTGACAGATACATAGTGATATATCCTGCAGATTATTACACCACTGACCTCTCTACAGATCTGCAGAACATTGCTCCTCCACCTCCTGACAGATACATAGTGATATATCCTGCAGATTATTACACCACTGACCTCTCTACAGATCTGCAGAACATTGCTCCTCTACCTCCTGACAGATACATAGTGATATATCCTGCAGATTATTACACCACTCACCTCTCTACAGATCTGCAGAACATTGCTCCTCCACCTCCTGACAGATACATAGTGATATATCCTGCAGATTATTACACCACTGACCTCTCTACAGATCTGCAGAACATTGCTCCTCCACCTCCTGACAGATACATAGTGATATATCCTGCAGATTATTACACCACTGACCTCTCTACAGATCTGCAGAACATTGCTCCTCTACCTCCTGACAGATACATAGTGATATATCCTGCAGATTATTACACCACTGACCTCTCTACAGATCTGCAGAACATCGCTCCTCTACCTCCTGACAGATACATAGTGATATATCCTGCAGATTATTACACCACTGACCTCTCTACAGATCTGCAGAACATTGCTCCTCCACCTCCTGACAGACACATAGTGATATATCCTGCAGATTATTACACCACTGACCTCTCTACAGATCTGCAGAACATCGCTCCTCTACCTCCTGACAGATACATAGTGATATATCCTGCAGATTATTACACCACTGTCCTCTCTACAGATCTGCAGAACATCGCTCCTCTACCTCCTGACAGATACATAGTGATATATCCTGCAGATTATTACACCACTGACCTCTGTACAGATCTGCAGAACATTGCCCCTCTACCTCCTGACAGATACATAGTGATATATCCTGCAGATTATTACACCACTGATCTCTCTACAGATCTGCAGAACATTGCTCCTCCACCTCCTGACAGATACATAGTGATATATCCTGCAGATTATTACACCACTGACCTCTCTACAGATCTGCAGAGCATTGCTCCTCTACCTCCTGACAGATACATAGTGATATATCCTGCAGATTATTACACCACTGACCTCTCTACAGATCTGCAGAACATTGCTCCTCTACCTCCTGACAGATACATAGTGATATATCCTGCAGATTATTACACCACTGACCTCTCTACAGATCTGCAGAACATTGCTCCTCTACCTCCTGACAGATACATAGTGATATATCCTGCAGATTATTACACCACTGACCTCTCTACAGATCTGCAGAACATTGCTCCTCTACCTCCTGACAGATACATAGTGATATATCCTGCAGATTATTACACCACTGACCGCTCTAGTGATCTGCAGAACATTGCTCTGTCCTCTACCTTCTATACATTGGCAGTGGTTCCCGGGCCATGGTGCCTGTGGGACTCACCTGACATTCACACTTCAGCTTCTGCTCCTTCTGGAAGGCCAAGGTGCTGGTGAGGACTGTGGACGTGTAGCGGAAGCAGTGCTGGATCTTGTGTTCATCAACCTCCGTGTAGCTGGGAAGAGACAGAGACGAGCGATGGTTAGTGCCGGCTCCGAATCAGGCCCAGAGTAGATATAAGTCACGGTTGCCCGGATATAGGAGATGGCAGGGTATATGAGATGGCAGGGTATAAGATATGGCAGGGTATAGGAGATGATGGCAGGGTATAGGAGATGATGGCAGGGTATATGAGATGGCGGGGTATAGGAGATGATGGCAGGGTATATGAGATGGCAGGGTATATGAGATGGCGGGGTATAGGAGATGGCAGGGTATAGGAGATGGCAGGGTATAGGAGATGGCGGGGTATAGGAGATGGCAGGGTATATGAGATGGCGGGGTATAGGAGATGATGGCAGGGTATATGAGATGGCAGGGTATAGGAGATGGCAGGGTATAGGAGATGGCAGGGTATAGGAGATGGCAGGGTATAGGAGATGGCAGGGTATAGGAGATGGCAGGGTATAGGAGATGGAGGGGTATAGGAGATGGCGGGGTATAGGAGATGGCAGGGTATAAGAGATGGCAAGGTATAGGAGATGGCAGGGTATATGGGATGGCAGGATATAGGAGATGGCAATGCATAAGAGATGGCAGGGTATAGGAGATGGCAGGGTATAAGATATGGCAGGGTATAGGAGATGGCAAGGTATAGATGGCAGGGTATAGGAGATGGCGGGGTATAAGAGATGGCAGGGTATAAGAGATGGAAGGGTATAGGAGATGGCAGGGTATATGGAATGGCAGGGTATACTAGATGGCAATGCATAAGAGATGGCAGGGTATAGGAGATGGCAGAGTATAGGAGATGGCAGGGTATAGGAGATGGCAGAGTATAGGAGATGGCAGGGTATAGGAGATGGCAAGGGTATAGGAGATGGCGGGGTATAAGAGATGGCAGGGTATAAGAGATGGCAGGGTATAGGAGATGGCAGGGTATAGGAGATGGCAGGATATAGGAGATGGCAGGGTATAGTAGATGGCAAGGTATATGAGATGGCAGGGTATAGGAGATGGCAGGGTATAGGAGATGGCAGGGTATATGAGATGGCGGGGTATAGGAGATGGCGGGGTATAGTAGATGGCAGGGTATAGGAGATGGCAGGGTATAGGAGATGGCAGGGTATAGGAGATGGCAGGGTATAGGAGACGGCAGGGTATAAGAGACGGCAGGGTATAAGAGACGGCAGGGCATAGGAGATGGCAGGGTATATGGGATGGCAGGGTATAGGAGATGGCAATGCATAAGAGATGGCAGGGTATAGGAGATGGCAGAGTATAGGAGATGGCAGGGTATAAGATATGGCAGGGTATAGGAGATGGCAAGGTATAGGATATGGAAGGGTATAGGAGATGGTGGGGTATAGGCGATGGCAAGGGTATAGGAGATGGCGGGGTATAAGAGATGGCAGGGTATAGGAGATGGCAGGGTATAGGAGATGGCAGGGTATAGGAGATGGCAGGGTATAGGAGATGGCAGGGTATAGGAGATGGCAGGATATAGGAGATGGCAGGGTATAAGAGACGGCGGGGTATAAGAGACGGCGGGGTATGGGAGACGGCGGGGTATGGGAGACGGCGGGGTATGGGAGACGGCGGGGTATGGGAGACGGCGGGGTATAGGAGACGGCGGGGTATAGGAGACGGCGGGGTATATGACATGGCAAGGTATATGAGATGGCAGGGTATAAGATATGGCAGGGTATAGGAGATGGCAGGGTATAGGAGATGGCAGGGTATAGGAGATGGCAGGGTATAGGAGATGGCAGGGTATAGGAGATGGCAGGGTATAGGAGATGGCAGGGTATAGGAGATGGCAGGGTATAGGAGATGGCAGGGTATAGGAGATGGCAGGGTATAGGAGATGGACTCAGCGGGATCCGGTGCAGCTGGACTAAATCACCTTAGAAATCTTGTCAATTTATTAGACCCTCCCATAAATACAGACCACAACCACTTAGTTACAGTAAGCATGCCCCCATAACAGAGCCATATGACACAAATAACACTGCCAACTAGGGTTACAAGATGCATCAAGATATCGATACTACTTCGATGCTGTGCGCCCTCAAACGGTGCAATACCGTTAATTCATGTATTTCGATACGAAGCTGTGCGGCCGCAGTATAGTAACACATGAATGTATGAAAGCGGGGCGCGCGCGCGCTCAGCTTGAGGTGATGCGGCCAGCGCTGCACTAATGAGTGCTGCCGCTCATTAGTGCAGCGCCGGCCGCATCACCTCAAGCTGACCGAGCGCGCACTTATGTCAGGAGCGGGGCAATGGCTGTATTATACAACCGCAGCCCCGCTCTAACGGCGGAGATCAGAGAAACCCCTCATCTCCGCCGCTATTCCCCTCAATGCTGCGATCACAACATTCAAGGGGAAAATGAGAAGGGGGAATTCCTGTGACACGCTGGAGGGACATACCATATATGGGTAGACATTTCCGGGTCCATTGATGCCCCCACGACTGTCTGACCATATTTACTGTTGTTAGGACATACTGAGGTAACTGCTGCCTGTGTACTATTAGTATATAGATATATGCCTGTGTACTATCAGTATATAGATATATGCCTGTGTACTATCAGTATATAGATATATGCCTGTGTACTATCAGTATATAGATATATGCCTGTGTACTATCAGTATATAGATATATGCCTGTGTGCTATCAGTATATAGATATATGCCTGTGTACTATCAGTATATAGATATATGCCTGTGTACTATCAGTGTATAGATATATGCCTGTGTACTATCAGTATATAGATATATGCCTGTGTACTATCAGTATATAGATATATGTGCCTGTGTACTATCAGTATATAGATATATGCCTGTGTACTATCAGTATATAGATATATGCCTGTGTACTATCAGTATATAGATATATGCCTGTGTGCTATCAGTATATAGATATATGCCTGTGTGCTATCAGTATATAGATATATGCCTGTGTACTATCAGTGTATAGATATATGCCTGTGTACTATCAGTATATAGATATATGCCTGTGTGCTATCAGTGTATAGATATATGCCTGTGTGCTATCAGTATATAGATATATGCCTGTGTACTATCAGTATATAGATATATGCCTGTGTATTATCAGTATATAGATATATTCCTGTGTCCTATCAGTATATAGATATATGCCTGTGTACTATCAGTGTATAGATATATGCCTGTGTGCTATCAGTATATAGATATATGCCTGTGTGCTATCAGTATATAGATATATGCCTGTGTATTATCAGTATATAGATATATGCCTGTGTGCTATCAGTATATAGATATATGCCTGTGTACTATCAGTATATAGATATATGCCTGTGTACTATCAGTATATAGATATATGCCCGTGTACTATCAGTATATAGATATCTGCCCGTGTGCTATCAGTATATAGATATATGCCTGTGTACTATCAGTGTATAGATATATGCCTGTGTGCTATCAGTATATAGATATATGCCTGTGTACTATCAGTATATAGATATATGCCTGTGTGCTATCAGTATATAGATATATGCCTGTGTGCTATCAGTATATAGATATATGCCTGTGTGCTATCAGTATATAGATATATGCCTGTGTACTATCAGTATATAGATATATGCCTGTGTACTATCAGTGTATAGATATATGCCTGTGTACTATCAGTATATAGATATATGCCTGTGTACTATCAGTGTATAGATATATGCCTGTGTACTATCAGTATATAGATATATGCCTGTGTGCTATCAGTATATAGATATATGCCTGTGTGCTATCAGTATATAGATATATGCCTGTGTACTATCAGTATAGAGATATATGCCTGTGTACTATCAGTATATAGATATATGCCTGTGTACTATCAGTGTATAGATATATGCCTGTGTGCTATCAGTATATAGATATACGCCTGTGTGCTATCAGTATATAGATATATGCCTGTGTGCTATCAGTATATAGATATATGCCTGTGTGCTATCAGTATATAGATATATGCCTGTGTACTATCAGTATATAGATATATGCCTGTGTACTATCAGTATATAGATATATGCCTGTGTACTATCAGTATATAGATATATGCCTGTGTACTATCAGTATATAGATATATACCTGTCAGTGGCGTAACTACCGCTATAGCAGCCGTAGCGGCTGCTACGGGGCCCGCGGCATGAGGGGGCCCATGTCGCCCGCCGACACGGGCCCCCACCATGGCTGGAGGCTCCGCTAGCAGCCGCTATGGCTGCTACAGCGACGACACTGAACAGTACGGCAGAGCAGGGAGGTATCTCCCCGCTCTGCCATTAAACAAAAGACATGTATCCCCCTCTCCACAGGATCTCCACAGGACATGTATCCCCTCTCCACAGGATCTCCACAGGACATGTATCCCCTCTCCACAGGATCTCCACAGGACATGTATCCCCTCTCCACAGGATCTCCACAGGACAGGGGATACATGTGTGATCGCTGGCAGTGATAGGGAGAACGGGGGACCGAAAGTCCCCTGAAGTTCTCCATCACAAACCTCGGATTTCCGGGGTCTGTGTCGGCAGCTCTGTAGAAATGAATGGAGCGTCGGTCGTGCTTGTGCGCATGCGTGACCAGCGCTCCTTTCATTTTTATTGAGCTGCGCAGACGCCGTAAGTCCGAGGTTTGTCATGGAGAACTTCGGGGGACTTTCGGTCCCCCGTTCTCCATATCAATGCCAGCGATCACACATGTATCCCCTGTCCTGTGGATATCCTGTGGAGAGGGGATACATGTATTTTCACACTGTAGGTCGCATTTTTTTCGGGGGTTGAGGACGCTGTATGGCGTTCCCTACAGGGGGGGGCTGTATAGCGTTCCCTACAGGGTGGGGGGCTGTATAGCGTTCCCTACAGGGGGGGGCTGTATAGCGTTCCCTACAGGGGGGGCTGTATAGCGTTCCCTACAGGAGGGGGCTGTATGGTGTTTCCTACAGGGGGGGGCTGTAAGGCGTTCCCTACAGGGGGGGGCTGTATGGTGTTCCCTACAGGGGGGGGCTGTATGTCGTTCTCTACAGAGGGGGTTGTATGGCGTTAGCGCCATACGGCCCCCCTGTAGAGAACGCCATACAGACCCCCTGTAGATAACGCCATACAGCCCCCCCCTGTAGATAACGCCATACAGCCCCCCTGTAGATAACGCCATACAGCCCCCTGTAGATAACGCCATACAGCCCCCCCTGTAGGGAACGCTATACAGCCCCCCACCCTGTAGGGAACGCTATACAGCCCCCCCCTGTAGGGAACGCTATACAGCCCCCCCTGTAGATAACGCCATACAGCCCCACTGTAGATAACGCCATACAGCCCCACTGTAGGTAACGCCATACAGCCCCACTGTAGATAACGCCATACAGCCCCCCTGTAGATAACTCCATACAGCCCCCTGTAGATAACGCCATACAGACCCCCCTGTAGATAACTCCATACAGACCCCCCTGTAGATAACGCCATACAGCCCCCCTGTAGATAACGCCATACAGCCCCCCCTGTAAATAACGCCATACAGCCCCCCCCGTAGATAACTCCATACAAACCCCCCTGTAGATAACGCCATACAGCCCCCCTGTAGATAACGCCATACAGCCCCCCTGTAGATAGCGGCATACAGCCCCCTGTAGATAACTCCATACAGTCCCCCCTGTAGATGACGCAATACAGCCCCGTCTATAGATAGCGCCATACAGCCCCTCTGTAGATAGCGCCATACAGCCCCCTCTGTAGATAGCGCCATACAGTCCCCCCTGTAGAGAACGCCATACAGCCCCCCCGTAGATATCTCCATACAGCCCCCCCTGTAGATAGCGCCATACAGCCCCCTCTGTAGATAGCGCCATACAGCCCCCTCTGTAGATAGCGCCATACAGCCCCCCTGTAGATAACGCTATACAGCCCCCCCTGTAGAGAACGCCATACAGCCCCCCTGTAGATAACGCCATACAGCCCCCCTGTAGATAACGCCATACAGCCCCCCTGTAGATAACGCCATACAGCCCCCCTGTAGATAGCGCCATACAGCCCCCTCTGTAGATAACGCCATACAGCCCCCCCTGTAGATAACGCCATACAGCCCCCCCTGTAGATAACTCCATACAGCCCCCCCTGTAGATAGCGCCATACAGCCCCCCCTGTAGATAGCGCCATACAGCCCCCTGTAGATAATGCCATACAGCCCCCCTGTAGATAACGCCATACAGCCCCCCTGTAGATAACGCATTACAGTCCCCCCTGTAGATAGCGCCATACAGCCCCCTCTGTAGATAACTCCATACAACCCCCCCTGTAGATAGTGCCATACAGCCCCCTCTGTAGATAGCGCCATACAGCCCCCCTGTAGATAACGCCATACAGCCCCCTCTGTAGATAGCGCCATACAGCCCCCTCTGTAGATAGCACCATACAGTCCCCCTGTAGATAACGCCATACAGTCCCCCCGTAGATAACGCCATACAGCCCCCCCCCGTAGATAACTCCATACAACCCCCCCTGTAGATAACGCCATACAGCCCCCCTGTAGATAACGCCATACAGTCCCCCCGTAGATAACGCCATACAGCCCCCCCCCCGTAGATAACGCCATACAGCCCCCTCTGTAGATAGCACCATACAGCCCCCCTGTAGATAACGCCATACAGCCCCCTCTGTAGATAGCGCCATACAGCCCCCTCTGTAGATAACGCCATACAGCCCCCTCTGTAGATAGCACCATACAGCCCCCCTGTAGATAACGCCATACAGCCCCCCTGTAGATAACGCCATACAGTCCCCCCGTAGATAACGCCATACAGTCCCCCCTGTAGATAGCGCCATACAGCCCCCCCTGTAGATAACGCCATACAGCCCCCCTGTCGATAGCGCCATACAGCCCCCTCTGTAGATAGCGCCATACAGCCCCCTGTAGATAACGCCATACAGCCCCCCTGTAGATAACGCCATACAGTCCCCCCTGTAGATAACGCCATACAGCCCCCCTGTCGATAGCGCTATACAGCCCCCTCATGTAGGTAGCGCCATACAGCCCCCTCTGTAGATAACGCCATACAGTCCCCCCTGTAGATGACACCATACAGCCCCCCTGTAGATAACGCCATACAGCCCCCCTGTAGATAACGCCATACTATCCCCCCTGTAGATAACGCCATACAGCCCCCCCTGTAGATAACACCATACAGTCCCCCCTGTAGATAGCGCCATACTGTCCCCCCTGTAGATAACGCCATACAGCCCCCCCTGTAGATAACACCATACAGTCCCCCCTGTAGATAACGCCATACAGCCCCCCCTGTAGATAGTGCCATACAGCCCCCTCTGTAGATAACGCCATACAGCCCCCTTTGTAGATATCTACAGAGGGGGCTGTATGGCGTTATCTACAGGGGGGTTCTGTATGGCGTTATCTGCAGGGGGGCTGTATAGCGTTATCTACAGGGGGGCTGTATGGCATTATCTACAGGGGGGCTGTATGGCGTTATCTACAGGGGGGCTGTATGGCGTTATCTACAGGGGGGCTGTATGTTGTTATCTATAGAGGGGGCTGTATGGCGCTACCTACAGGGGGAGCTGTATGGCGTTCTCTACAGGGGGAGCTGTATGCTGCTATCTACAGGGGGGCTGTATGGCGCTATCTACAGAGGGGGCTGTATGGCGTTATCTACAGAGGGGGCTGTATGGCGCTATCTACAGAGGGGGCTGTATGGCGCTATCTACAGGGGGGCTGTATGGCGTTATCTACAGAGGGGGCTGTATGGCGCTATCTACAGAGGGAGCTGTATGGCGCTATCTACAGAGGGGGCTGTATGGCGTTATCTACAGGGGGCTGTATGGCGTTATCTACAGAGGGGGCTGTATGGCGCTATCTACAGAGGGAGCTGTATGGCGCTATCTACAGAGGGGGCTGTATGGCGTTATCTACAGTGGGAGGGCTGTATGGTGCTATCTACAGAGGGGGCTGTATGGCGCTATCTACAGAGGGGGCTGTATGGCGTTATCTACAGAGGGGGCTGTATGGTGCCATCTACAGAGGGGGCTGTATGGTGCTATCTACAGAGGGGGCTGTATGGCGTTATCTACAGAGGGGGGGCTGTATGGCGCTATCTACAGGGAGGGGGCTGTATGGTGTTCTCTACAGGGGGGACTGTATGGCGTTATCTACAGGGGGGCTGTATGGCGTTATCTACAGGGGGGCTGTATGGCGCTATCTACAGGGAGGGGGGTGTATGGCGTTCTCTACAGAGGGGGCTGTATGGCGTTATCTACAGAGGGGGCTGTATGGCGTTATCTACAGGGGGGGCTGTATGGCGTTATCTACAGGGAGGGGGCTGTATGGCGTTCTCTACAGAGGGGGCTGTATGGAGTTATCTACGGGGGGCTGTATGGCGTTCTCTACAGAGTGGGCTGTATGGCGTTCTCTACAGAGGGGGCTGTATGGCGTTATCTACAGAGGGGGCTGTATGGCGCCATCTACAGAGGGGGCTGTATGGCGCTACCTACAGGGGGAGCTGTATGGCGTTCTCTACAGGGGGGCTGTATGCGGCTATCTACAGGGGGGCTGTATGCGGCTATCTACAGAGGGGGCTGTATGGCGCTATCTACAGAGGGGGCTGTATGGCGCTCTCTACAGAGGGGACTGTATGGCGCTCTCTACAGAGGGGACTGTATGGCGTTATCTACAGAGGGGGCTGTATGGCGTTATCTACAGGGGGGGCTGTATGGCGCTATCTACAGAGGGGGCTGTATGGCGTTATCTACAGAGGGGGCTGTATGGCGCTATCTACAGAGGGGGCTGTATGGCGTTACCTACAGGGGGACTGTATGGCGTTATCTACAGAGGGGGCTGTATGGCGCCATATACAGAGGGGGCTGTATGGCGCTACCTACAGGGGGGCTGTATGGCGTTCCCTACAGAGGGGGCTGTATGGCGCTATCTACAGAGGGGGCTGTATGGCGCTATCTACAGGGGGGCTGTATGGCACTATCTACAGGGGGGGCTGTATGGCGCTATCTACAGGGGGGCTGTATGGCACTATCTACAGAGGGGGCTGTATGGCGCTATCTACAGAGGGGGCTGTATGGCGCTATCTACAGGGGGGCTGTATGGCACTATCTACAGGGGGGGCTGTATGGCGTTATCTACAGGGGGCTGTATGGTGTTATCTACAGAGGGGGCTGTATGGCGCTATCTACAGAGGGAGCTGTATGGCGCTATCTACAGAGGGGGCTGTATGGCGTTATCTACAGGGGGAGGGCTGTATGGCGCTATCTACAGATGGGGCTGTATGGCGCTATCTACAGAGGGGGCTGTATGGCGTTATCTACAGAGGGGGCTGTATGGTGCTATCTACAGAGGGGGCTGTATGGTGCTATCTACAGAGGGGGCTGTATGGCGTTATCTACAGAGGGGGCTGTATGGCGCTATCTACAGAGGGCTATATGGCGCTATCTACAGAGGGGGCTGTATGGCGTTATCTACAGGGGGGGGCTGTATGGCGCTATCTACAGGGAGGGGGCTGTATGGCGTTCTCTACAGGGGGGACTGTATGGCGTTATCTACAGGGGGGCTGTATGGCGCTATCTACAGGGAGGGGGGTGTATGGCGTTCTCTACAGAGGGGGCTGTATGGCGTTATCTACAGAGGGGGCTGTATGGCGTTATCTACAGGGGGGGCTGTATGGCGTTATCTACAGGGAGGGGGCTGTATGGCGTTATCTACAGAGGGGGCTGTATGGCGTTATCTACAGGGGGGGCTGTATGGCGTTATCTACAGGGAGGGGGCTGTATGGCGTTCTCTACAGAGGGGGCTGTATGGCGCTACCTACAGGCGGGCTGTATGGCGTTATCTACAGAGGGGGCTGTATGGCGTTCTCTACAGGGGGGGCTGTATGGCGCTATCTACAGGGGGGCTGTATGGCGTTCTCTACAGAGGGGACTGTATGGCGTTATCTACAGAGCGGGCTGTATGCCGCTATCTACAGAGGGGGCTGTATGGCGCTATCTACAGAGCGGGCTGTATGCCGCTATCTACAGAGGGGGCTGTATGGCGCTATCTACAGAGGGAGCTGTATGGCGCTATCTACAGAGGGGGCTGTATGGCGTTATCTACAGTGGGAGGGCTGTATGGTGCTATCTACAGAGGGGGCTGTATGGCGCTATCTACAGAGGGGGCTGTATGGCGTTATCTACAGAGGGGGCTGTATGGTGCCATCTACAGAGGGGGCTGTATGGTGCTATCTACAGAGGGGGCTGTATGGCATTATCTACAGAGGGGGCTGTATGGCGCTATCTACAGAGGGGGCTATATGGCGCTATCTACAGAGGGGGCTGTATGGCGTTATCTACAGAGGGGGGGCTGTATGGCGCTATCTACAGGGAGGGGGCTGTATGGTGTTCTCTACAGGGGGGACTGTATGGCGTTATCTACAGGGGGGCTGTATGGCGTTATCTACAGGGGGGCTGTATGGCGCTATCTACAGGGAGGGGGGTGTATGGCGTTCTCTACAGAGGGGGCTGTATGGCGTTATCTACAGAGGGGGCTGTATGGCGTTATCTACAGGGGGGGCTGTATGGCGTTATCTACAGGGAGGGGGCTGTATGGCGTTCTCTACAGAGGGGGCTGTATGGAGTTATCTACGGGGGGCTGTATGGCGTTCTCTACAGAGTGGGCTGTATGGCGTTCTCTACAGAGGGGGCTGTATGGCGTTATCTACAGAGGGGGCTGTATGGCGCCATCTACAGAGGGGGCTGTATGGCGCTACCTACAGGGGGAGCTGTATGGCGTTCTCTACAGGGGGGCTGTATGCGGCTATCTACAGGGGGGCTGTATGCGGCTATCTACAGAGGGGGCTGTATGGCGCTATCTACAGAGGGGGCTGTATGGCGCTCTCTACAGAGGGGACTGTATGGCGTTATCTACAGAGGGGGCTGTATGGCGTTATCTACAGGGGGGGCTGTATGGCGCTATCTACAGAGGGGGCTGTATGGCGTTATCTACAGAGGGGGCTGTATGGCGCTATCTACAGAGGGGGCTGTATGGCGTTACCTACAGGGGGACTGTATGGCGTTATCTACAGAGGGGGCTGTATGGCGCCATATACAGAGGGGGCTGTATGGCGCTACCTACAGGGGGGCTGTATGGCGTTCCCTACAGAGGGGGCTGTATGGCGCTATCTACAGAGGGGGCTGTATGGCGCTATCTACAGGGGGGCTGTATGGCACTATCTACAGGGGGGGCTGTATGGCGCTATCTACAGGGGGGCTGTATGGCACTATCTACAGAGGGGGCTGTATGGCGCTATCTACAGAGGGGGCTGTATGGCGCTATCTACAGGGGGGCTGTATGGCACTATCTACAGGGGGGGCTGTATGGCGTTATCTACAGGGGGCTGTATGGTGTTATCTACAGAGGGGGCTGTATGGCGCTATCTACAGAGGGAGCTGTATGGCGCTATCTACAGAGGGGGCTGTATGGCGTTATCTACAGGGGGAGGGCTGTATGGCGCTATCTACAGATGGGGCTGTATGGCGCTATCTACAGAGGGGGCTGTATGGCGTTATCTACAGAGGGGGCTGTATGGTGCTATCTACAGAGGGGGCTGTATGGTGCTATCTACAGAGGGGGCTGTATGGCGTTATCTACAGAGGGGGCTGTATGGCGCTATCTACAGAGGGCTATATGGCGCTATCTACAGAGGGGGCTGTATGGCGTTATCTACAGGGGGGGGCTGTATGGCGCTATCTACAGGGAGGGGGCTGTATGGCGTTCTCTACAGGGGGGACTGTATGGCGTTATCTACAGGGGGGCTGTATGGCGCTATCTACAGGGAGGGGGGTGTATGGCGTTCTCTACAGAGGGGACTGTATGGCGTTATCTACAGAGGGGGCTGTATGGCGTTATCTACAGGGGGGGCTGTATGGCGTTATCTACAGGGAGGGGGCTGTATGGCGTTATCTACAGAGGGGGCTGTATGGCGTTATCTACAGGGGGGGCTGTATGGCGTTATCTACAGGGAGGGGGCTGTATGGCGTTCTCTACAGAGGGGGCTGTATGGCGCTACCTACAGGCGGGCTGTATGGCGTTATCTACAGAGGGGGCTGTATGGCGTTCTCTACAGGGGGGGCTGTATGGCGCTATCTACAGGGGGGCTGTATGGCGTTCTCTACAGAGGGGACTGTATGGCGTTATCTACAGAGCGGGCTGTATGCCGCTATCTACAGAGGGGGCTGTATGGCGCTATCTACAGAGCGGGCTGTATGCCGCTATCTACAGAGGGGGCTGTATGGCGCTATCTACAGAGGGAGCTGTATGGCGCTATCTACAGAGGGGGCTGTATGGCGTTATCTACAGGGGGGGCTGTATGGCGCTATCTACAGAGGGGGCTGTATGGCGCTATCTACAGGGGACTGTATGGCGCTATCTACAGGGGGGGCTGTATGGCGTTATCTACAGGGGACTGTATGGCGCTATCTACAGAGGGGGCTGTATGGCGTTATCTACAGAGGGGGCTGTATGGCGCTATCTACAGAGGGGGCTGTATGCCGCTATCTACAGAGGGGGCTGTATGGCGTTATCTACAGGGGGGGCTGTATGCCGCTATCTACAGAGGGGGCTGTATGGCGTTATCTACAGAGGGGGCTGTATGGCGCTATCTACAGAGGGGGCTGTATGGCGTTATCTACAGAGGGGGCTGTATGGCGCTATCTACAGAGGGGGCTGTATGGCGCTATCTACAGGGGGGCTGTATGGCACTATCTACAGGGGGGGCTGTATGGCGTTATCTACAGGGGGCTGTATGGTGTTATCTACAGAGGGGGCTGTATGGCGCTATCTACAGAGGGAGCTGTATGGCGCTATCTACAGAGGGGGCTGTATGGCGTTATCTACAGGGGGAGGGCTGTATGGCGCTATCTACAGATGGGGCTGTATGGCGCTATCTACAGAGGGGGCTGTATGGCGTTATCTACAGAGGGGGCTGTATGGCGCTATCTACAGAGGGCTATATGGCGCTATCTACAGAGGGGGCTGTATGGCGTTATCTACAGGGGGGGCTGTATGGCGCTATCTACAGGGAGGGGGCTGTATGGCGTTCTCTACAGGGGGGACTGTATGGCGTTATCTACAGGGGGGCTGTATGGCGCTATCTACAGGGAGGGGGGTGTATGGCGTTCTCTACAGAGGGGGCTGTATGGCGTTATCTACAGAGGGGGCTGTATGGCGTTATCTACAGGGGGGGCTGTATGGCGTTATCTACAGGGAGGGGGCTGTATGGCGTTATCTACAGAGGGGGCTGTATGGCGTTATCTACAGGGGGGGCTGTATGGCGTTATCTACAGGGAGGGGGCTGTATGGCGTTCTCTACAGAGGGGGCTGTATGGCGCTACCTACAGGCGGGCTGTATGGCGTTATCTACAGAGGGGGCTGTATGGCGTTCTCTACAGGGGGGGCTGTATGGCGCTATCTACAGGGGGGCTGTATGGCGTTCTCTACAGAGGGGACTGTATGGCGTTATCTACAGAGCGGGCTGTATGCCGCTATCTACAGAGGGGGCTGTATGGCGCTATCTACAGAGCGGGCTGTATGCCGCTATCTACAGAGGGGGCTGTATGGCGCTATCTACAGAGGGAGCTGTATGGCGCTATCTACAGAGGGGGCTGTATGGCGTTATCTACAGGGGGGGCTGTATGGCGCTATCTACAGAGGGGGCTGTATGGCGCTATCTACAGGGGACTGTATGGCGCTATCTACAGGGGGGGCTGTATGGCGTTATCTACAGGGGACTGTATGGCGTTATCTACAGGGGGGGCTATATGGCGTTATCTACAGAGGGGGCTGTATGGCGCTATCTACAGAGGGGGCTGTATGCCGCTATCTACAGAGGGGGCTGTATGGCGTTATCTACAGGGGGGGCTGTATGCCGCTATCTACAGAGGGGGCTGTATGGCGTTATCTACAGAGGGGGCTGTATGGCGCTATCTACAGAGGGGGCTGTATGGCGTTATCTACAGAGGGGGCTGTATGGCGCTATCTACAGAGGGGGCTGTATGGCGTTATGTACAGAGGGGGCTGTATGGTGCCATCTACAGAGGGGGCTGTATGGTGCTATCTACAGAGGGGGCTGTATGGCGCTATCTACAGAGGGGGCTGTATGGCGTTATGTACAGAGGGGGCTGTATGGTGCCATCTACAGAGGGGGCTGTATGGTGCTATCTACAGAGGGGGCTGTATGGCGCTATCTACAGGGGGAGCTGTATGGCGCTATCTACAGAGGGGGCTGTATGGCGTTATCTACAGGGGGGGCTGTATGGCGCTATCTACAGGGAGGGGGCTGTATGGCGTTCTCTACAGGGGGGACTGTATGGCGTTATCTACAGGGGGGCTGTATGGCGCTATCTACAGGGGGCTGTATGGCGTTATCTACAGGGGGGCTGTATGGCGTTATCTACAGGGGGGCTGTATGGCGCTATCTACAGGGGGCTGTATGGCGTTATCTACAGGGGGGCTGTATGGCGCTATGTACAGGGGGGCTCTATGGCGTTATCTACAGGGGGGCTGTAAAAAAGGCACTATCTACAAGGGGGGGGGGTTGTGTGACACCCACGGGAGGGGGGGCCCCAGTCAAAAGTTTGCTATGGGGCCCAGTCTTTCCTAGTTATGCCCCTGCATCTGCCCATTGATCTCAATGGGAAAATACGGCGTTCAGTTCCGACGGGGCGTTTTTTACGTGGCCGTTTTTTCAAAACGGCGCGTATAAAGACGCCCGCGAAAAAGAAGTGCATGTCATTTCTTGAGCCGTTTTTCATTGACTCCATAGAAAAGCAGCTCCAAAAACGGCCGCAAAAAAGGCTTGCGAGTTGCTAAAAAACGGCTGAAAACCAGGAGATGTTACAGCTCCGTATTTTCAGCCATTTTTTATTAAGAGTGTGAACATTCCCTAACTGCACCGAATCGGAGTTAAATCATGTGATATCCTCTAGTCACATACAGATCTGCAGTTACAATTCTCCTTGTTTTCTGTTACCTCTCAGACTGTAAGCCCTCATATCTCCCTGCTGCCCCCTGCTGGTTGCATGCTCTGCTGTGGTGCACTGTAGGAGATGTAGAGTTCACACCAGGAATTCTACTGCATCCTCATATAAACATAGTACATCTCCCAGGATGCAATGCAGTAGGGTACAGTACATTATATTATATGAGCTAAACTAAACTGCTATGGATGTAGCCGTCAATACAGTGCTAATGGATTTCAACTGGCAGCAAGAAGAATTGTGAATGCAGCTTTGGATGTGACTGGAGTATAATATAGAATTTTACTCAAGATAAGTAAAGCAAAGTATATACAAAGTATCTCAGCATTGTATGTAGATTTAACCTGTGAAATGAGGGGTCACAGGACCCTCATTACTTGTAACTCGCTGAGACGTAACATCCCTGGCACCAACAGGGCAAAGCAGACGAACATCTGCTGCCTCTGCCATACATCAGGAGGATGGCGTGACCTTCCGGAGCGGCCCTACAGATGGAGAGGAGGCTCCGGGCGCAGCTACAGAAGGAACATTTATTTTGCAATTAAACCGTTTCATCTGCTGAGATTCACTTATATAAAAGGTCAAATCCGCGCAAATGTCCGCGCAGCCGGGAAAGTAGAAACCGGTGCAGCAGAAGTTCCCAGCACTATTATTCCCGAAAATGAAGAAAATAAGTGTAAGACAATGAGGGTCATGTATCAACATGTCGAGAAAAAAAATAAAAAATGGCGCAAGCGTGTCTGTAAAACGGTCAGTGATCAATAGCGCCAATTTTTAGAAGACCTTACAGTCTTTGCAACACCTTTGTAAAGGGCTGTGTCCCCTTTAAGAAAGATCACGATACCCCGTCATACATTTTGTAGACGCTACACCACGGATATTGGGCTCCGCCGGAGAATCTCGTCAATAATTACATTGAAAAAGGCGAAGGATTCTTCTCAAAAATGTTACTAATAGTTTCAGAAATGTTTTGGTTGGAGTTATCCTCTAATTATGTTAAACCAAGACCTTAAAGGGGAATTCCACCGTACTTTGTCTTCTGTCATGTCACACAGATATGTCACAATAAAATATTGGTAGGGTAAGAAGTTAACTTCAGGTGGAACTCCCCTTAAAACAGATGATAACATAACAGGGGCGGGGCTGTGACAACCTAAGGCTGGGTTCACACGAGCACATTAACGTCCGTAATCCTGTACTGAAAACATGATTACAGCACGGGACAGCTGTCCTGCAGAGAGGCAGGGACTCCTAGCGTCGTACATTAGTATGATGCTAGGAGCCCGGCTCCCTGCACTGAGTTCGGTCCGGGACTTCCGGCCGAAATACGTCCGTCCATTACGGACGTTAATGTGCTCGTGTGAACCCAGCCTAACAGTTATTCTCATGAAAAGAGATGGCGCACATTTTGCTATTTTTCTAATATTATAGGTAATTATTCACCTTGCGCAATAAGGAAATTATGTATTATATGGCGGTATTATATGCGTACATTATAGCCCTATTATGTGTACACTGTATGGAATTGAAGTTTAGATACTTTACGGCAGTATTATATGTGTACATTACAGCACTATTATATGGTATGACACTATTTGTATACTTTATGGCGGTATTATATGTGTACATTACAGCACTATTATATGGTATGACACTATTTGGATGCTTTATGGCAGTATTATATGTGTACATTACAGCACTATTATATGGTATGACACTATTTGGATTCTTTATGGCAGTATTATATGTGTACATTACAGCACTATTATATGGTATGACACTATTTGTATACTTTATGGCGGTATTATATGTGTACATTACAGCACTATTATATGGTATGACACTATTTGGATGCTTTATGGCAGTATTATATGTGTACATTACAGCACTATTATATGGTATGACACTATTTGGATGCTTTATGGTGGTATTATATGTGTACATTACAGCACTATTATATGGTATGACACTATTTGGATACTTTATGGCAGTATTATATGTGTACATTACAGCACTATTATATGGTATGACAGTATTTGGATGCTTTATGGCGGTATTATATGTGTACATTACAGCAGTATTATATGGTATGACACTATTTGGATACTTTATGGCGGTATTATATGTGTACATTACAGCAGTATTATATGGTATGACACTATTTGGATGCTTTATGGCAGTATTATATGTGTACATTACAGCACTATTATATGGTATGACACTATTTGGATACTTTATGGCAGTATTATATGTGTACATTACAGCACTATTATATGGTATGACACTATTTGGATACTTTATGGCGGTATTATATGTGTACATTACAGCACTATTATATGGTATGGCACTATTTGGATACTTTATGGCGGTATTATATGTGTACATTACAGCACTATTATATGGTATGACACTATTTGGATGCTTTATGGCAGTATTATATGTGTACATTACAGCACTATTATATGGTATGACAGTATTTGGATACTTTATGGCAGTATTATATGTGTACATTACAGCACTATTATATGGTATGACACTATTTGGATACTTTATGGCAGTATTATATGTGTACATTACAGCACTATTATATGGTATGACATTATTTGGATACTTTATGGCTTTATGGCAGTATTATATGTGTACATTACAGCACTATTATATGGTATGACACTATTTGGATACTTTATGGCGGTATTATATGTGTACATTACAGCACTATTATATGGTATGACACTATTTGGATACTTTATGGCGGTATTATATGTGTACATTACAGCACTATTATATGGTATGACACTATTTGGATGCTTTATGGCAGTATTATATGTGTACATTACAGCACTATTATATGGTATGACATTATTTGGATGCTTTATGGCAGTATTATATGTGTACATTACAGCACTATTATATGGTATGACACTATTTGGATACTTTATGGCGGTATTATATGTGTACATTACAGCACTATTATATGGTATGACACTATTTGGATACTTTATGGCGGTATTATATGTGTACATTACAGCACTATTATATGGTATGACACTATTTGGATACTTTATGGCGGTATTATATGTGTACATTACAGCACTATTATATGGTATGACACTATTTGGATACTTTATGGCGGTATTATATGTGTACATTACAGCACTATTATATGGTATGACACTATTTGGATACTTTATGGCAGTATTATATGTGTACATTACAGCACTATTATATGGTATGACACTATTTGGATGCTTTATGGCAGTATTATATGTGTACATTACAGCACTATTATATGGTATGGCACTATTTGGATACTTTATGGCGGTATTATATGTGTACATTACAGCACTATTATATGGTATGACACTATTTGGATACTTTATGGCGGTATTATATGTGTACATTACTGCACTATTATATGGTATGACACTATTTGGATACTTTATGGCAGTATTATATGTGTACATTACAGCACTATTATATGGTATGACACTATTTGGATACTTTATGGCTGTATTATATGTGTACATTACAGCACTATTATATGGTATGACACTATTTGGATACTTTATGGCGGTATTATATGTGTACATTACAGCACTATTATATGGTATGACACTATTTGGATACTTTATGGCGGTATTATATGTGTACATTACAGCACTATTATATGGTATGACACTATTTGGATGCTTTATGGCAGTATTATATGTGTACATTACAGCACTATTATATGGTATGACACTATTTGGATGCTTTATGGCGGTATTATATGTGTACATTACAGCACTATTATATGGTATGACACTATTTGGATGCTTTATGGCAGTATTATATGTGTACATTACAGCACTATTATATGGTATAGCACTATTTGGATGCTTTATGGTGGTATTATATGTGTACATTACAGCACTATTATATGGTATGACACTATTTGGATACTTTATGGCAGTATTATATGTGTACATTACAGCACTATTATATGGTATGACACTATTTGGATACTTTATGGCAGTATTATATGTGTACATTACAGCACTATTATATGGTATGACACTATTTGGATACTTTATGGCGGTATTATATGTGTACATTACAGCACTATTATATGGTATGACACTATTTGGATACTTTATGGCAGTATTATATGTGTACATTACAGCACTATTATATGGTATGACACTATTTGGATACTTTATGGCAGTATTATATGTGTACATTACAGCACTATTATATGGTATGACACTATTTGGATGCTTTATGGCAGTATTATATGTGTACATTACAGCACTATTATATGGTATGGCACTATTTGGATACTTTATGGCGGTATTATATGTGTACATTACAGCACTATTATATGGTATGACACTATTTGGATACTTTATGGCGGTATTATATGTGTACATTACTGCACTATTATATGGTATGACACTATTTGGATACTTTATGGCAGTATTATATGTGTACATTACAGCACTATTATATGGTATGACACTATTTGGATACTTTATGGCTGTATTATATGTGTACATTACAGCACTATTATATGGTATGACACTATTTGGATACTTTATGGCGGTATTATATGTGTACATTACAGCACTATTATATGGTATGACACTATTTGGATACTTTATGGCGGTATTATATGTGTACATTACAGCACTATTATATGGTATGACACTATTTGGATGCTTTATGGCTGTATTATATGTGTACATTACAGCACTATTATATGGTATGGCACTATTTGGATACTTTATGGCGGTATTATATGTGTACATTACAGCACTATTATATGGTATGACAGTATTTGGATGCTTTATGGTGGTATTATATGTGTACATTACAGCACTATTATATGGTATGACACTATTTGGATGCTTTATGGCGGTATTATATGTGTACATTACAGCACTATTATATGGTATGACACTATTTGGATGCTTTATGGCGGTATTATATGTGTACATTACAGCACTATTATATGGTATGACACTATTTGGATGCTTTATGGCGGTATTATATGTGTACATTACAGCACTATTATATGGTATGACACTATTTGGATGCTTTATGGCAGTATTATATGTGTACATTACAGCACTATGATATGGTATGACACTATTTGGATGCTTTATGGCAGTATTATATGTGTACATTACAGCACTATTATATGGTATAGCACTATTTGGATGCTTTATGGTGGTATTATATGTGTACATTACAGCACTATTATATGGTATGACACTATATGGATACTTTATAGCGGTATTATATGTGTACATTACAGCACTATTATATGGTATGACACTATTATATGGTATGACACTATTTGGATGCTTTATGGCAGTATTATATGTGTACATTACAGCACTATTATATGGTATGACACTATTTGGATGCTTTATGGCGGTATTATATGTGTACATTACAGCACTATTATATGGTATGGCACTATTTGGATGCTTTATGGCGGTATTATATGTGTACATTACCGCACTATTATATGGTATGACACTATTTGGATGCTTTATGGCTGTATTATATGTGTACATTACAGCACTATTATATGGTATGGCACTATTTGGATGCTTTATGGCTGTATTATATGTGTACATTACCGCACTATTATATGGTATGACACTATTTGGATGCTTTATGGCGGTATTATATGTGTACATTACCGCACTATTATATGGTATGACACTATTTGGATACTTTATGGCGGTATTATATGTGTACATTACAGCACTATTATATGGTATGACACTATTTGGATGCTTTATGGCAGTATTATATGTGTACATTACAGCACTATTATATGGTATGACACTATTTGGATACTTTATGGCGGTATTATATGTGTACATTACAGCACTATTATATGGTATGACACTATTTGGATGCTTTATGGCGGTATTATATGTGTACATTACAGCACTATTATATGGTATGACACTATTTGGATGCTTTATGGCGGTATTATATGTGTACATTACAGCACTATTATATGGTATGACACTGTTTGGATACTTTATGGCGGTATTATATGTGTACATTACAGCACTATTATATGGTATGACACTATTTGGATACTTTATGGCGGTATTATATGTGTACATTACAGCACTATTATATGGTATGACAGTATTTGGATGCTTTATGGCGGTATTATATGTGTACATTACAGCACTATTATATGGTATGGCACTATTTGGATGCTTTATGGCGGTATTATATGTGTACATTACAGCACTATTATATGGTATGACACTATTTGGATACTTTATGGCGGTATTATTTGAGTACATTACAGCACTATTATATGGTATGACACTATTTGGATACTTTATGGCAGTATTATATGTGTACATTACAGCACTATTATATGGTATGACACTATTTGGATTCTTTAGGGCTGTATTATATGTGTACATTACAGCACTATTATATGGTATGACACTATTTGTATACTTTATGGCTGTATTATATGTGTACATTACCGCACTATTATATGGTATGACACTATTTGGATACTTTATGGCGGTATTATATGTGTACATTACAGCACTATTATATGGTATGACACTATTTGGATGCTTTATGGCAGTATTATATGTGTACATTACAGCACTATTATATGGTATGACACTATTTGGATACTTTATGGCGGTATTATATGTGTACATTACAGCACTATTATATGGTATGACACTATTTGGATACTTTATGGCAGTATTATATGTGTACATTACAGCACTATTATATGGTATGACACTATTTGGATACTTTATGGCGGTATTATATGTGTACATTACAGCACTATTATATGGTATGACACTATTTGGATACTTTATGGCGGTATTATATGTGTACATTACAGCAATATTATATGGTATGACACTATTTGGATACTTTATGGCGGTATTATATGTGTACATTACAGCAATATTATATGGTATGACACTATTTGGATACTTTATGGCGGTATTATATGTGTACATTACAGCACCATTATATGGTCTGACACTATTTGGATTCTTTATGGCAGTATTATATGTGTACATTACAGCACTATTATATGGTATGACACTATATGGATGCTTTATGGCGGTATTATATGTGTACATTACAGCACTATTATATGGTATGACACTATTTGGATACTTTATGTCGGTATTATTTGAGTACATTACAGCACTATTATATGGTATGACACTATTTGGATGCTTTATGGCAGTATTATATGTGTACATTACAGCACTATTATATGGTATGACACTATTTGGATACTTTATGGCGGTATTATATGTGTACATTACAGCACTATTATATGGTATGACACTATATGGATACTTTATGGCGGTATTATATGTGTACATTACAGCACTATTATATGGTATGACACTATTTGGATGCTTTATGGCAGTATTATATGTGTACATTACAGCACTATTATATGGTATGACATTATTTGGATACTTTATGGCTTTATGGCAGTATTATATGTGTACATTACAGCACTATTATATGGTATGACACTATTTGGATACTTTATGGCGGTATTATATGTGTACATTACAGCACTATTATATGGTATGGCACTATTTGGATGCTTTATGGCAGTATTATATGTGTACATTACAGCACTATTATATGGTATGACACTATTTGGATGCTTTATGGTGGTATTATATGTGTACATTACAGCACTATTATATGGTATGGCACTATTTGGATGCTTTATGGCAGTATTATATGTGTACATTACAGCACTATTATATGGTATGACATTATTTGGATACTTTATGGCTTTATGGCAGTATTATATGTGTACATTACAGCACTATTATATGGTATGACACTATTTGGATACTTTATGGCGGTATTATATGTGTACATTACAGCACTATTATATGGTATGACACTATTTGGATACTTTATGGCGGTATTATATGTGTACATTACAGCACTATTATATGGTATGACACTATTTGGATACTTTATGGCAGTATTATATGTGTACATTACAGCACTATTATATGGTATGACACTATTTGGATACTTTATGGCAGTATTATATGTGTACATTACAGCACTATTATATGGTATGACACTATTTGGATGCTTTATGGCAGTATTATATGTGTACATTACAGCACTATTATATGGTATGGCACTATTTGGATACTTTATGGCGGTATTATATGTGTACATTACAGCACTATTATATGGTATGACACTATTTGGATACTTTATGGCGGTATTATATGTGTACATTACTGCACTATTATATGGTATGACACTATTTGGATACTTTATGGCAGTATTATATGTGTACATTACAGCACTATTATATGGTATGACACTATTTGGATACTTTATGGCTGTATTATATGTGTACATTACAGCACTATTATATGGTATGACACTATTTGGATACTTTATGGCGGTATTATATGTGTACATTACAGCATTATTATATGGTATGACACTATTTGGATACTTTATGGCGGTATTATATGTGTACATTACAGCACTATTATATGTTATGACACTATTTGGATGCTTTATGGCAGTATTATATGTGTACATTACAGCACTATTATATGGTATGACACTATTTGGATGCTTTATGGCGGTATTATATGTGTACATTACAGCACTATTATATGGTATGACACTATTTGGATGCTTTATGGCAGTATTATATGTGTACATTACAGCACTATGATATGGTATGACACTATTTGGATGCTTTATGGCAGTATTATATGTGTACATTACAGCACTATTATATGGTATAGCACTATTTGGATGCTTTATGGTGGTATTATATGTGTACATTACAGCACTATTATATGGTATGACACTATTTGGATGCTTTATGGCAGTATTATATGTGTACATTACCGCACTATTATATGGTATGACACTATTTGGATACTTTATGGCGGTATTATATGTGTACATTACAGCACTATTATATGGTATGACACTATTTGGATGCTTTATGGCAGTATTATATGTGTACATTACAGCACTATTATATGGTATGGCACTATTTGGATACTTTATGGCGGTATTATATGTGTACATTACAGCACTATTATATGGTATGACACTATTTGGATACTTTATGGCGGTATTATATGTGTACATTACTGCACTATTATATGGTATGACACTATTTGGATACTTTATGGCAGTATTATATGTGTACATTACAGCACTATTATATGGTATGACACTATTTGGATACTTTATGGCTGTATTATATGTGTACATTACAGCACTATTATATGGTATGACACTATTTGGATACTTTATGGCGGTATTATATGTGTACATTACAGCACTATTATATGGTATGACACTATTTGGATGCTTTATGGCAGTATTATATGTGTACATTACAGCACTATTATATGGTATGGCACTATTTGGATGCTTTATGGCGGTATTATATGTGTACATTACAGCACTATTATATGGTATGACACTATTTGGATGCTTTATGGCGGTATTATATGTGTACATTACAGCACTATTATATGGTATGACACTATTTGGATGCTTTATGGCAGTATTATATGTGTACATTACAGCACTATGATATGGTATGACACTATTTGGATGCTTTATGGCAGTATTATATGTGTACATTACAGCACTATTATATGGTATAGCACTATTTGGATGCTTTATGGTGGTATTATATGTGTACATTACAGCACTATTATATGGTATGACACTATATGGATACTTTATAGCGGTATTATATGTGTACATTACAGCACTATTATATGGTATGACACTATTATATGGTATGACACTATTTGGATGCTTTATGGCAGTATTATATGTGTACATTACAGCACTATTATATGGTATGACACTATTTGGATGCTTTATGGCGGTATTATATGTGTACATTACAGCACTATTATATGGTATGGCACTATTTGGATGCTTTATGGCGGTATTATATGTGTACATTACCGCACTATTATATGGTATGACACTATTTGGATGCTTTATGGCTGTATTATATGTGTACATTACAGCACTATTATATGGTATGGCACTATTTGGATGCTTTATGGCTGTATTATATGTGTACATTACCGCACTATTATATGGTATGACACTATTTGGATGCTTTATGGCGGTATTATATGTGTACATTACCGCACTATTATATGGTATGACACTATTTGGATACTTTATGGCGGTATTATATGTGTACATTACAGCACTATTATATGGTATGACACTATTTGGATGCTTTATGGCAGTATTATATGTGTACATTACAGCACTATTATATGGTATGACACTATTTGGATACTTTATGGCAGTATTATATGTGTACATTACAGCACTATTATATGGTATGACACTATTTGGATACTTTATGGCGGTATTATATGTGTACATTACAGCACTATTATATGGTATGACACTATTTGGATACTTTATGGCGGTATTATATGTGTACATTACAGCACTATTATATGGTATGACACTATTTGGATGCTTTATGGCGGTATTATATGTGTACATTACAGCACTATTATATGGTATGACACTATTTGGATGCTTTATGGCGGTATTATATGTGTACATTACAGCACTATTATATGGTATGACACTGTTTGGATACTTTATGGCGGTATTATATGTGTACATTACAGCACTATTATATGGTATGACACTATTTGGATACTTTATGGCGGTATTATTTGAGTACATTACAGCACTATTATATGGTATGGCACTATTTGGATGCTTTATGGCGGTATTATATGTGTACATTACAGCACTATTATATGGTATGACACTATTTGGATACTTTATGGCGGTATTATTTGAGTACATTACAGCACTATTATATGGTATGACACTATTTGGATACTTTATGGCAGTATTATATGTGTACATTACAGCACTATTATATGGTATGACACTATTTGGATTCTTTAGGGCTGTATTATATGTGTACATTACAGCACTATTATATGGTATGACACTATTTGTATACTTTATGGCTGTATTATATGTGTACATTACCGCACTATTATATGGTATGACACTATTTGGATACTTTATGGCGGTATTATATGTGTACATTACAGCAATATTATATGGTATGACACTATTTGGATACTTTATGGCAGTATTATATGTGTACATTACAGCAATATTATATGGTATGACACTATTTGGATACTTTATGGCGGTATTATATGTGTACATTACAGCACTATTATATGGTCTGACACTATTTGGATTCTTTATGGCAGTATTATATGTGTACATTACAGCACTATTATATGGTATGACACTATATGGATGCTTTATGGCGGTATTATATGTGTACATTACAGCACTATTATATGGTATGACACTATTTGGATACTTTATGTCGGTATTATTTGAGTACATTACAGCACTATTATATGGTATGGCACTATTTGGATACTTTATGGCAGTATTATATGTGTACATTACAGCACTATTATATGGTATGACACTATTTGGATGCTTTATGGCAGTATTATATGTGTACATTACAGCACTATTATATGGTATGACACTATTTGGATACTTTATGGCGGTATTATATGTGTACATTACAGCACTATTATATGGTATGACACTATTTGGATACTTTATGGCGGTATTATATGTGTACATTACAGCACTATTATATGGTATGACACTATATGGATACTTTATGGCAGTATTATATGTGTACATTACAGCACTATTATATGGTATGACACTATTTGGATACTTTATGGCAGTATTATATGTGTACATTACAGCACTATTATATGGTATGGCACTATTTGGATACTTTATGGCGGTATTATATGTGTACATTACAGCACTATTATATGGTATGGCACTATTTGGATACTTTATGGCAGTATTATATGTGTACATTACAGCACTATTATATGGTATGACACTATTTGGATACTTTATGGCAGTATTATATGTGTACATTACAGCACTATTATATGGTATGGCACTATTTGGATACTTTATGGCGGTATTATATGTGTACATTACAGCACTATTATATGGTATGGCACTATTTGGATACTTTATGGCGGTATTATATGTGTACATTACAGCACTATTATATGGTATGACACTATTTGGATGCTTTATGGCGGTATTATATGTGTACATTACAGCACTATTATATGGTATGACACTATTTGGATGCTTTATGGCGGTATTATATGTGTACATTACAGCACTATTATATGGTATGACACTATTTGGATACTTTATGGCGGTATTATTTGAGTACATTACAGCACTATTATATGGTATGGCACTATTTGGATACTTTATGGCAGTATTATATGTGTACATTACAGCACTATTATATGGTATGACACTATTTGGATGCTTTATGGCGGTATTATATGTGTACATTACAGCACTATTATATGGTATGACACTATTTGGATACTTTATGGCGGTATTATATGTGTACATTACAGCACTATTATATGGTATGACACTATTTTGATACTTTATGGCAGTATTATATGTGTACATTACAGCACTATTATATGGTATGACACTATTTGGATGCTTTATGGCGGTATTATATGTGTACATTACAGCACTATTATATGGTATGACACTATTTGGATGCTTTATGGTGGTATTATATGTGTACATTACAGCACTATTATATGGTATGACACTATATGGATACTTTATGGCGGTATTATATGTGTACATTACAGCACTATTATATGGTATGGCACTATTTGGATACTTTATGGCGGTATTATATGTGTACATTACAGCACTATTATATGGTATGACACTATTTGGATACTTTATGGCGGTATTATATGTGTACATTACAGCACTATTATATGGTATGGCACTATTTGGATACTTTATGGCAGTATTATATGTGTACATTACAGCACTATTATATGGTATGACACTATTTGGATACTTTATGGTGGTATTATATGTGTACATTACAGCACTATTATATGGTATGGCACTATTTGGATACTTTATGGCGGTATTATATGTGTACATTACAGCACTATTATATGGTATGACACTATTTGGATACTTTATGGCAGTATTATATGTGTACATTACAGCACTATTATATGGTATGACACTATTTGGATGCTTTATGGCAGTATTATTTGTGTACATTACAGCACTATTATATGGTATGACACTATTTGGATGCTTTATGGCGGTATTATATGTGTACATTACAGCACTATTATATAGTATGACACTATTTGGATGCTTTATGGCGGTATTATATGTGTACATTACAGCACTATTATATGGTATGGCACTATTTGGATACTTTATGGCAGTATTATATGTGTACATTACAGCACTATTATATGGTATGGCACTATTTGGATACTTTATGGCAGTATTATATGTGTACATTACAGCACTATTATATGGTATGACACTATTTGGATACTTTATGGTGGTATTATATGTGTACATTACAGCACTATTATATGGTATGGCACTATTTGGATACTTTATGGCGGTATTATATGTGTACATTACAGCACTATTATATGGTATGACACTATTTGGATACTTTATGGCAGTATTATATGTGTACATTACCGCACTATTATATGGTATGACACTATTTGGATACTTTATGGCGGTATTATATGTGTACATTACAGCACTATTATATGGTATGACACTATTTGGATGCTTTATGGCAGTATTATATGTGTACATTACAGCACTATTATATGGTATGGCACTATTTGGATACTTTATGGCGGTATTATATGTGTACATTACAGCACTATTATATGGTATGACACTATTTGGATACTTTATGGCGGTATTATATGTGTACATTACTGCACTATTATATGGTATGACACTATTTGGATACTTTATGGCAGTATTATATGTGTACATTACAGCACTATTATATGGTATGACACTATTTGGATACTTTATGGCTGTATTATATGTGTACATTACAGCACTATTATATGGTATGACACTATTTGGATACTTTATGGCGGTATTATATGTGTACATTACAGCACTATTATATGGTATGACACTATTTGGATGCTTTATGGCAGTATTATATGTGTACATTACAGCACTATTATATGGTATGGCACTATTTGGATGCTTTATGGCGGTATTATATGTGTACATTACAGCACTATTATATGGTATGACACTATTTGGATGCTTTATGGCGGTATTATATGTGTACATTACAGCACTATTATATGGTATGACACTATTTGGATGCTTTATGGCAGTATTATATGTGTACATTACAGCACTATGATATGGTATGACACTATTTGGATGCTTTATGGCAGTATTATATGTGTACATTACAGCACTATTATATGGTATAGCACTATTTGGATGCTTTATGGTGGTATTATATGTGTACATTACAGCACTATTATATGGTATGACACTATATGGATACTTTATAGCGGTATTATATGTGTACATTACAGCACTATTATATGGTATGACACTATTATATGGTATGACACTATTTGGATGCTTTATGGCAGTATTATATGTGTACATTACAGCACTATTATATGGTATGACACTATTTGGATGCTTTATGGCGGTATTATATGTGTACATTACAGCACTATTATATGGTATGGCACTATTTGGATGCTTTATGGCGGTATTATATGTGTACATTACCGCACTATTATATGGTATGACACTATTTGGATGCTTTATGGCTGTATTATATGTGTACATTACAGCACTATTATATGGTATGGCACTATTTGGATGCTTTATGGCTGTATTATATGTGTACATTACCGCACTATTATATGGTATGACACTATTTGGATGCTTTATGGCGGTATTATATGTGTACATTACCGCACTATTATATGGTATGACACTATTTGGATACTTTATGGCGGTATTATATGTGTACATTACAGCACTATTATATGGTATGACACTATTTGGATGCTTTATGGCAGTATTATATGTGTACATTACAGCACTATTATATGGTATGACACTATTTGGATACTTTATGGCAGTATTATATGTGTACATTACAGCACTATTATATGGTATGACACTATTTGGATACTTTATGGCGGTATTATATGTGTACATTACAGCACTATTATATGGTATGACACTATTTGGATACTTTATGGCGGTATTATATGTGTACATTACAGCACTATTATATGGTATGACACTATTTGGATGCTTTATGGCGGTATTATATGTGTACATTACAGCACTATTATATGGTATGACACTATTTGGATGCTTTATGGCGGTATTATATGTGTACATTACAGCACTATTATATGGTATGACACTGTTTGGATACTTTATGGCGGTATTATATGTGTACATTACAGCACTATTATATGGTATGACACTATTTGGATACTTTATGGCGGTATTATTTGAGTACATTACAGCACTATTATATGGTATGGCACTATTTGGATGCTTTATGGCGGTATTATATGTGTACATTACAGCACTATTATATGGTATGACACTATTTGGATACTTTATGGCGGTATTATTTGAGTACATTACAGCACTATTATATGGTATGACACTATTTGGATACTTTATGGCAGTATTATATGTGTACATTACAGCACTATTATATGGTATGACACTATTTGGATTCTTTAGGGCTGTATTATATGTGTACATTACAGCACTATTATATGGTATGACACTATTTGTATACTTTATGGCTGTATTATATGTGTACATTACCGCACTATTATATGGTATGACACTATTTGGATACTTTATGGCGGTATTATATGTGTACATTACAGCAATATTATATGGTATGACACTATTTGGATACTTTATGGCAGTATTATATGTGTACATTACAGCAATATTATATGGTATGACACTATTTGGATACTTTATGGCGGTATTATATGTGTACATTACAGCACTATTATATGGTCTGACACTATTTGGATTCTTTATGGCAGTATTATATGTGTACATTACAGCACTATTATATGGTATGACACTATATGGATGCTTTATGGCGGTATTATATGTGTACATTACAGCACTATTATATGGTATGACACTATTTGGATACTTTATGTCGGTATTATTTGAGTACATTACAGCACTATTATATGGTATGGCACTATTTGGATACTTTATGGCAGTATTATATGTGTACATTACAGCACTATTATATGGTATGACACTATTTGGATACTTTATGGCGGTATTATATGTGTACATTACAGCACTATTATATGGTATGACACTATTTGGATACTTTATGGCGGTATTATATGTGTACATTACAGCACTATTATATGGTATGACACTATATGGATACTTTATGGCAGTATTATATGTGTACATTACAGCACTATTATATGGTATGACACTATTTGGATACTTTATGGCAGTATTATATGTGTACATTACAGCACTATTATATGGTATGGCACTATTTGGATACTTTATGGCGGTATTATATGTGTACATTACAGCACTATTATATGGTATGGCACTATTTGGATACTTTATGGCAGTATTATATGTGTACATTACAGCACTATTATATGGTATGACACTATTTGGATACTTTATGGCAGTATTATATGTGTACATTACAGCACTATTATATGGTATGGCACTATTTGGATACTTTATGGCGGTATTATATGTGTACATTACAGCACTATTATATGGTATGGCACTATTTGGATACTTTATGGCGGTATTATATGTGTACATTACAGCACTATTATATGGTATGACACTATTTGGATGCTTTATGGCGGTATTATATGTGTACATTACAGCACTATTATATGGTATGACACTATTTGGATGCTTTATGGCGGTATTATATGTGTACATTACAGCACTATTATATGGTATGACACTATTTGGATACTTTATGGCGGTATTATTTGAGTACATTACAGCACTATTATATGGTATGGCACTATTTGGATACTTTATGGCAGTATTATATGTGTACATTACAGCACTATTATATGGTATGACACTATTTGGATGCTTTATGGCGGTATTATATGTGTACATTACAGCACTATTATATGGTATGACACTATTTGGATACTTTATGGCGGTATTATATGTGTACATTACAGCACTATTATATGGTATGACACTATTTTGATACTTTATGGCAGTATTATATGTGTACATTACAGCACTATTATATGGTATGACACTATTTGGATGCTTTATGGCGGTATTATATGTGTACATTACAGCACTATTATATGGTATGACACTATTTGGATGCTTTATGGTGGTATTATATGTGTACATTACAGCACTATTATATGGTATGACACTATATGGATACTTTATGGCGGTATTATATGTGTACATTACAGCACTATTATATGGTATGGCACTATTTGGATACTTTATGGCGGTATTATATGTGTACATTACAGCACTATTATATGGTATGACACTATTTGGATACTTTATGGCGGTATTATATGTGTACATTACAGCACTATTATATGGTATGGCACTATTTGGATACTTTATGGCAGTATTATATGTGTACATTACAGCACTATTATATGGTATGACACTATTTGGATACTTTATGGTGGTATTATATGTGTACATTACAGCACTATTATATGGTATGGCACTATTTGGATACTTTATGGCGGTATTATATGTGTACATTACAGCACTATTATATGGTATGACACTATTTGGATACTTTATGGCAGTATTATATGTGTACATTACAGCACTATTATATGGTATGACACTATTTGGATGCTTTATGGCAGTATTATTTGTGTACATTACAGCACTATTATATGGTATGACACTATTTGGATGCTTTATGGCGGTATTATATGTGTACATTACAGCACTATTATATAGTATGACACTATTTGGATGCTTTATGGCGGTATTATATGTGTACATTACAGCACTATTATATGGTATGGCACTATTTGGATACTTTATGGCAGTATTATATGTGTACATTACAGCACTATTATATGGTATGGCACTATTTGGATACTTTATGGCAGTATTATATGTGTACATTACAGCACTATTATATGGTATGACACTATTTGGATACTTTATGGTGGTATTATATGTGTACATTACAGCACTATTATATGGTATGGCACTATTTGGATACTTTATGGCGGTATTATATGTGTACATTACAGCACTATTATATGGTATGACACTATTTGGATACTTTATGGCAGTATTATATGTGTACATTACAGCACTATTATATGGTATGACACTATTTGGATACTTTATGGCAGTATTATATGTGTACATTACAGCACTATTATATGGTATGACACTATTTGGATGCTTTATGGCGGTATTATATGTGTACATTACAGCACTATTATATAGTATGACACTATTTGGATGCTTTATGGCGGTATTATATGTGTACATTACAGCACTATTATATGGTATGACACTATTTGGATGCTTTATGGCGGTATTATATGTGTACATTACAGCACTATTATATGGTATGACACTATTTGGATACTTTATGGCAGTATTATATGTGTACATTACAGCACTATTATATGGTATGACATTATTTGGATACTTTATGGCTTTATGGCAGTATTATATGTGTACATTACAGCACTATTATATGGTATGACACTATTTGGATGCTTTATGGCGGTATTATATGTGTACATTACAGCACTATTATATGGTATGACACTATTTGGATACTTTATGGCAGTATTATATGTGTACATTACAGCACTATTATATGGTATGACACTATTTGTATACTTTATGGCTGTATTATATGTGTACATTACAGCACTATTATATGGTATGGCACTATTTGGATGCTTTATGGCGGTATTATATGTGTACATTACAGCACTATTATATGGTATGACACTATTTGTATACTTTATGGCTGTATTATATGTGTACATTACAGCACTATTATATGGTATGGCACTATTTGGATGCTTTATGGCGGTATTATATGTGTACATTACAGCACTATTATATGGTCTGACACTATTTGGATACTTTATGGCACTATTATATGTGTACATTACAGCACTATTATATGGTCTGACACTATTTGGATACTTTATGGCGGTATTATATGTGTACATTACAGCACTATTATATGGTATGACACTATTTGGATACTTTATGGCAGTATTATATGTGTGCATTACAGCACTATTATATGGTATGACACTATTTGGATGCTTTATGGCGGTATTATATGTGTACATTACAGCACTATTATATGGTATGACATTATTTGGATACTTTATGGTGGTATTATATGTGTACATTACAGCACTATTATATGGTATGACACTATTTGGATACTTTATGGCGGTATTATATGTGTACATTACAGCACTATTATATGGTATGACACTATTTGGATACTTTATGGCGGTATTATATGTGTACATTACAGCACTATTATATGGTATGACACTATTTGGATACTTTATGGCAGTATTATATGTGTACATTACAGCACTATTATATGGTATGACACTATTTGGATGCTTTATGGCAGTATTATATGTGTACATTACAGCACTATTATATGGTATGACACTATTTGGATGCTTTATGGCGGTATTATATGTGTACATTACAGCACTATTATATGGTATGACACTATTTGGATGCTTTATGGCGGTATTATATGTGTACATTACAGCACTATTATATGGTATGACACTATTTGGATGCTTTATGGCAGTATTATATGTGTACATTACAGCACTATTATATGGTATGACACTATTTGGATGCTTTATGGCGGTATTATATGTGTACATTACAGCACTATTATATGGTATGACACTATTTGGATACTTTATGGCAGTATTATATGTGTACCTTACAGCACTATTATATGGTATGACATTATTTGGATACTTTATGTCTTTATGGCAGTATTATATGTGTACATTACAGCACTATTATATGGTATGACACTATTTGGATGCTTTATGGCGGTATTATATGTGTACATTACAGCACTATTATATGGTATGACACTATTTGGATACTTTATGGCAGTATTATATGTGTACATTACAGCACTATTATATGGTATGACACTATTTGTATACTTTATGGCTGTATTATATGTGTACATTACAGCACTATTATATGGTATGGCACTATTTGGATGCTTTATGGCGGTATTATATGTGTACATTACAGCACTATTATATGGTATGACACTATTTGGATTCTTTATGGCAGTATTATATGTGTACATTACAGCACTATTATATGGTATGACACTATTTGGATACTTTATGGCGGTATTATATGTGTACATTACAGCACTATTATATGGTCTGACACTATTTGGATGCTTTATGGCAGTATTATATGTGTACATTACAGCACTATTATATGGTATGACACTATTTGGATACTTTATGGCGGTAGCATATGTGTACATTACAGCACTATTATATGGTATGACACTATATGGATACTTTATGGCAGTATTATATGTGTACATTACAGCACTATTATATGAAATGACACTATTTGGATACTTTATGGCAGTATTATATGTGTACATTACAGCACTATTATATGGTATGACACTATTTGGATACTTTATGGCGGTAGCATATGTGTACATTACAGCACTATTATATGGTATGACACTATTTGGATACTTTATGGTGGTATTATATGTGTACATTACAGCACTATTATATGGTATGACACTATTTGGATACTTTATGGCTGTATTATATGTGTACATTACAGCACTATTATATGGTATGACACTATTTGGATGCTTTATGGCAGTATTATATGTGTACATTACAGCACTATTATATGGTATGACACTATATGGATACTTTATGGCAGTATTATATGTGTACATTACAGCACTATTATATGAAATGACACTATTTGGATACTTTATGGCAGTATTATATGTGTACATTACAGCACTATTATATGGTATGGCACTATTTGGATACTTTATGGCTGTATTATATGTGTACATTACAGCACTATTATATGGTATGACACTATTTGGATGCTTTATGGCGGTACTATATGTGTACATTACAGCACTATTATATGGTATGACAGTATTTGGATGCTTTATGGCAGTATTATATGTGTACATTACAGCACTATTATATGGTATGACACTATTTGGATGCTTTATGGCGGTATTATATGTGTACATTACAGCACTATTATATGGTATGACAGTATTTGGATGCTTTATGGCGGTATTATATGTGTACATTACAGCACTATTATATGGTATGACACTATTTGGATACTTTATGGCAGTATTATATGTGTACATTACAGCACTATTATATGGTATGACAGTATTTGGATGCTTTATGGCGGTATTATATGTGTACATTACAGCACTATTATATGGTATGACACTATTTGGATACTTTATGGCGGTATTATTTGTGTACATTACAGCACTATTATATGGTATGACACTATTTGGATGCTTTATGGCAGTATTATATGTGTACATTACAGCACTATTATATGGTATGACAGTATTTGGATGCTTTATGGCGGTATTATATGTGTACATTACAGCACTATTATATGGTATGACACTATTTGGATGCTTTATGGCGGTATTATATGTGTACATTACAGCACTATTATATGGTATGACAGTATTTGGATGCTTTATGGCTGTATTATATGTGTACATTACAGCACTATTATATGGTATGACACTATTTGGATGCTTTATGGCGGTATTATATGTGTACATTACAGCACTATTATATGGTATGACACTATTTGGATACTTTATGGCAGTATTATATGTGTACATTACAGCACTATTATATGGTATGACAGTATTTGGATGCTTTATGGCGGTATTATATGTGTACATTACAGCACTATTATATGGTATGACACTATTTGGATGCTTTATGGTGGTATTATATGTGTACATTACAGCACTATTATATGGTATGACAGTATTTGGATGCTTTATGGCAGTATTATATGTGTACATTACAGCACTATTATATGGTATGACACTATTTGGATGCTTTATGGCGGTATTATATGTGTACATTACAGCACTATTATATGGTATGACACTATTTGGATACTTTATGGCAGTATTATATGTGTACATTACAGCACTATTATATGGTATGACAGTATTTGGATGCTTTATGGCGGTATTATATGTGTACATTACAGCACTATTATATGGTATGACACTATTTGGATGCTTTATGGCGGTATTATATGTGTACATTACAGCACTATTATATGGTATGACAGTATTTGGATACTTTATGGCAGTATTATATGTGTACATTACAGCACTATTATATGGTATGACAGTATTTGGATGCTTTATGGCGGTATTATATGTGTACATTACAGCACTATTATATGGTATGACACTATTTGGATACTTTATGGCGGTATTATATGTGTACATTACAGCACTATTATATGGTATGGCACTATTTGGATACTTTATGGCAGTATTATATGTGTACATTACATCACTATTATATGGTATGACACTATTTGGATACTTTATGGCGGTATTATATGTGTACATTACAGCACTATTATATGGTATGGCACTATTTGGATACTTTATGGCGGTATTATATGTGTACATTACAGCACTATTATATGGTATGACACTATTTGGATACTTTATGGCAGTATTATATGTGTACATTACAGCACTATTATATGGTATGACACTATTTGGATGCTTTATGGCAGTATTATATGTGTACATTACAGCACTATTATATGGTATGACACTATTTGGATGCTTTATGGCGGTATTATATGTGTACATTACAGCACTATTATATGGTATGACACTATTTGGATACTTTATGGCGGTATTATATGTGTACATTACAGCACTATTATATGGTATGACACTATTTGGATACTTTATGGCGGTATTATATGTGTACATTACAGCACTATTATATGGTATGGCAATATTTGGATACTTTATGGCAGTATTATATGTGTACATTACATCACTATTATATGGTATGACACTATTTGGATACTTTATGGCGGTATTATATGTGTACATTACAGCACTATTATATGGTATGACACTATTTGGATGCTTTATGGCGGTATTATATGTGTACATTACAGCACTATTATATGGTATGACACTATTTGGATGCTTTATGGCGGTATTATATGTGTACATTACAGCACTATTATATGGTATGACACTATTTGGATACTTTATGGCAGTATTATATGTGTACATTACAGCACTATTATATGGTATGACATTATTTGGATACTTTATGGCTTTATGGCAGTATTATATGTGTACATTACAGCACTATTATATGGTATGACACTATTTGGATGCTTTATGGCGGTATTATATGTGTACATTACAGCACTATTATATGGTATGACACTATTTGGATACTTTATGGCAGTATTATATGTGTACATTACAGCACTATTATATGGTATGACACTATTTGTATACTTTATGGCTGTATTATATGTGTACATTACAGCACTATTATATGGTATGGCACTATTTGGATGCTTTATGGCGGTATTATATGTGTAGATTACAGCACTATTATATGGTATGACACTATTTGTATACTTTATGGCTGTATTATATGTGTACATTACAGCACTATTATATGGTATGGCACTATTTGGATGCTTTATGGCGGTATTATATGTGTACATTACAGCACTATTATATGGTATGACACTATTTGGATTCTTTATGGCGGTATTATATGTGTACATTACAGCACTATTATATGGTATGACACTATTTGGATACTTTATGGCAGTATTATATGTGTACATTACAGCACTATTATATGGTATGACACTATTTGGATACTTTATGGCAGTATTATATGTGTACATTACAGCACTATTATATGGTATGACACTATTTGGATACTTTATGGCGGTATTATATGTGTACATTACAGCACTATTATATGGTCTGACACTATTTGGATACTTTATGGCAGTATTATATGTGTACATTACAGCACTATTATATGGTCTGACACTATTTGGATACTTTATGGCGGTATTATATGTGTACATTACAGCACTATTATATGGTATGACACTATTTGGATACTTTATGGCGGTATTATATGTGTACATTACAGCACTATTATATGGTATGACATTATTTGGATACTTTATGGTGGTATTATATGTGTACATTACAGCACTATTATATGGTATGGCACTATTTGGATACTTTATGGCGGTATTATATGTGTACATTACAGCACTATTATATGGTATGACACTATTTGGATACTTTATGGCGGTATTATATGTGTACATTACAGCACTATTATATGGTATGACACTATTTGGATGCTTTATGGCAGTATTATATGTGTACATTACAGCACTATTATATGGTATGACACTATTTGGATGCTTTATGGCAGTATTATATGTGTACATTACAGCACTATTATATGGTATGACACTATTTGGATGCTTTATGGCGGTATTATATGTGTACATAACAGCACTATTATATGGTATGACACTATTTGGATACTTTATGGCAGTATTATATGTGTACATTACAGCACTATTATATGGTATGGCACTATTTGGATACTTTATGGCTTTATGGCAGTATTATATGTGTACATTACAGCACTATTATATGGTATGACACTATTTGGATGCTTTATGGCGGTATTATATGTGTACATTACAGCACTATTATATGGTATGACACTATTTGGATACTTTATGGCAGTATTATATGTGTACATTACAGCACTATTATATGGTATGACACTATTTGTATACTTTATGGCTGTATTATATGTGTACATTACAGCACTATTATATGGTATGGCACTATTTGGATGCTTTATGGCGGTATTATATGTGTACATTACAGCACTATTATATGGTATGACACTATTTGGATTCTTTATGGCAGTATTATATGTGTACATTACAGCACTATTATATGGTATGACACTATTTGGATACTTTATGGCGGTATTATATGTGTACATTACAGCACTATTATATGGTATGACACTATTTGGATACTTTATGGCGGTATTATATGTGTACATTACAGCACTATTATATGGTATGACACTATTTGGATTCTTTATGGCAGTATTATATGTGTACATTACAGCACTATTATATGGTCTGACACTATTTGGATACTTTATGGCAGTATTATATGTGTACATTACAGCACTATTATATGGTCTGACACTATTTGGATACTTTATGGCGGTATTATATGTGTACATTACAGCACTATTATATGGTATGGCACTATTTTGATACTTTATGGCTGTATTATATGTGTACATTACAGCACTATTATATGGTCTGACACTATTTGGATGCTTTATGGCAGTATTATATGTGTACATTACAGCACTATTATATGGTATGACACTATTTGGATACTTTATGGCGGTAGCATATGTGTACATTACAGCACTATTATATGGTATGACACTATATGGATACTTTATGGCAGTATTATATGTGTACATTACAGCACTATTATATGAAATGACACTATTTGGATACTTTATGGCAGTATTATATGTGTACATTACAGCACTATTATATGGTATGACACTATTTGGATACTTTATGGCGGTAGCATATGTGTACATTACAGCACTATTATATGGTATGACACTATTTGGATACTTTATGGCGGTATTATATGTGTACATTACAGCACTATTATATGGTATGACACTATTTGGATACTTTATGGCGGTATTATATGTGTACATTACAGCACTATTATATGGTATGACACTATTTGGATACTTTATGGCGGTATTATATGTGTACATTACAGCACTATTATATGGTATGACACTATTTGGATGCTTTATGGCGGTATTATATGTGTACATTACAGCACTATTATATGGTATGACACTGTTTGGATACTTTATGGCGGTATTATATGTGTACATTACAGCACTATTATATGGTATGACACTATTTGGATACTTTATGGCGGTATTATTTGAGTACATTACAGCACTATTATATGGTATGGCACTATTTGGATGCTTTATGGCGGTATTATATGTGTACATTACAGCACTATTATATGGTATGACACTATTTGGATACTTTATGGCGGTATTATTTGAGTACATTACAGCACTATTATATGGTATGACATTATTTGGATACTTTATGGCAGTATTATATGTGTACATTACAGCACTATTATATGGTATGACACTATTTGGATTCTTTAGGGCTGTATTATATGTGTACATTACAGCACTATTATATGGTATGACACTATTTGTATACTTTATGGCTGTATTATATGTGTACATTACCGCACTATTATATGGTATGACACTATTTGGATACTTTATGGCGGTATTATATGTGTACATTACAGCACTATTATATGGTATGACACTATTTGGATGCTTTATGGCAGTATTATATGTGTACATTACAGCACTATTATATGGTATGACACTATTTGGATACTTTATGGCGGTATTATATGTGTACATTACAGCACTATTATATGGTATGACACTATTTGGATACTTTATGGCGGTATTATATGTGTACATTACAGCACTATTATATGGTATGACACTATTTGGATACTTTATGGCGGTATTATATGTGTACATTACAGCACTATTATATGGTATGACACTATTTGGATACTTTATGGCGGTATTATATGTGTACATTACAGCAATATTATATGGTATGACACTATTTGGATACTTTATGGCAGTATTATATGTGTACATTACAGCAATATTATATGGTATGACACTATTTGGATACTTTATGGCGGTATTATATGTGTACATTACAGCACTATTATATGGTCTGACACTATTTGGATTCTTTATGGCAGTATTATATGTGTACATTACAGCACTATTATATGGTATGACACTATATGGATGCTTTATGGCGGTATTATATGTGTACATTACAGCACTATTATATGGTATGACACTATTTGGATACTTTATGTCGGTATTATATGTGTACATTACAGCACTATTATATGGTATGACACTATTTGGATACTTTATGGCGGTATTATATGTGTACATTACAGCACTATTATATGGTATGACACTATATGGATACTTTATGGCGGTATTATATGTGTACATTACAGCACTATTATATGGTATGGCACTATTTGGATACTTTATGGCGGTATTATATGTGTACATTACAGCACTATTATATGGTATGGCACTATTTGGATACTTTATGGTGGTATTATATGTGTACATTACAGCACCATTATATGGTATGACACTATTTGGATACTTTATGGCAGTATTATATGTGTACATTACAGCACTATTATATGGTATGGCACTATTTGGATACTTTATGGCAGTATTATATGTGTACATTACAGCACTATTATATGGTATGGCACTATTTGGATACTTTATGGCGGTATTATATGTGTACATTACAGCACTATTATATGGTATGACACTATTTGGATGCTTTATGGCGGTATTATATGTGTACATTACAGCACTATTATATGGTATGACACTATTTGGATGCTTTATGGCGGTATTATATGTGTACATTACAGCACTATTATATGGTATGACACTATTTGGATACTTTATGGCGGTATTATTTGAGTACATTACAGCACTATTATATGGTATGGCACTATTTGGATACTTTATGGCAGTATTATATGTGTACATTACAGCACTATTATATGGTATGACACTATTTGGATGCTTTATGGCAGTATTATATGTGTACATTACAGCACTATTATATGGTATGACACTATTTGGATACTTTATGGCGGTATTATATGTGTACATTACAGCACTATTATATGGTATGACACTATTTTGATACTTTATGGCAGTATTATATGTGTACATTACAGCACTATTATATGGTATGACACTATTTGGATGCTTTATGGCGGTATTATATGTGTACATTACAGCACTATTATATGGTATGACACTATTTGGATGCTTTATGGTGGTATTATATGTGTACATTACAGCACTATTATATGGTATGACACTATATGGATACTTTATGGCGGTATTATATGTGTACATTACAGCACTATTATATGGTATGGCACTATTTGGATACTTTATGGCGGTATTATATGTGTACATTACAGCACTATTATATGGTATGACACTATTTGGATACTTTATGGCGGTATTATATGTGTACATTACAGCACTATTATATGGTATGGCACTATTTGGATACTTTATGGCAGTATTATATGTGTACATTACAGCACTATTATATGGTATGACACTATTTGGATACTTTATGGTGGTATTATATGTGTACATTACAGCACTATTATATGGTATGGCACTATTTGGATACTTTATGGCGGTATTATATGTGTACATTACAGCACTATTATATGGTATGACACTATTTGGATACTTTATGGCAGTATTATATGTGTACATTACAGCACTATTATATGGTATGACACTATTTGGATGCTTTATGGCGGTATTATATGTGTACATTACAGCACTATTATATGGTATGACACTATTTGGATGCTTTATGGTGGTATTATATGTGTACATTACAGCACTATTATATGGTATGACACTATATGGATACTTTATGGCGGTATTATATGTGTACATTACAGCACTATTATATGGTATGGCACTATTTGGATACTTTATGGCGGTATTATATGTGTACATTACAGCACTATTATATGGTATGGCACTATTTGGATACTTTATGGCAGTATTATATGTGTACATTACAGCACTATTATATGGTATGACACTATTTGGATACTTTATGGTGGTATTATATGTGTACATTACAGCACTATTATATGGTATGGCACTATTTGGATACTTTATGGCGGTATTATATGTGTACATTACAGCACTATTATATGGTATGACACTACTTGGATGCTTTATGGCAGTATTATATGTGTACATTACAGCACTATTATATGGTATGACACTATTTGGATGCTTTATGGCGGTATTATATGTGTACATTACAGCACTATTATATAGTATGACACTATTTGGATGCTTTATGGCGGTATTATATGTGTACATTACAGCACTATTATATGGTATGACACTATTTGGATGCTTTATGGCGGTATTATATGTGTACATTACAGCACTATTATATGGTATGACACTATTTGGATACTTTATGGCAGTATTATATGTGTACATTACAGCACTATTATATGGTATGACATTATTTGGATACTTTATGGCTTTATGGCAGTATTATATGTGTACATTACAGCACTATTATATGGTATGACACTATTTGGATGCTTTATGGCGGTATTATATGTGTACATTACAGCACTATTATATGGTATGACACTATTTGGATACTTTATGGCAGTATTATATGTGTACATTACAGCACTATTATATGGTATGACACTATTTGTATACTTTATGGCTGTATTATATGTGTACATTACAGCAATATTATATGGTATGGCACTATTTGGATGCTTTATGGCGGTATTATATGTGTACATTACAGCACTATTATATGGTATGACACTATTTGTATACTTTATGGCTGTATTATATGTGTACATTACAGCACTATTATATGGTATGGCACTATTTGGATGCTTTATGGCGGTATTATATGTGTACATTACAGCACTATTATATGGTATGACACTATTTGGATTCTTTATGGCAGTATTATATGTGTACATTACAGCACTATTATATGGTATGACACTATTTGGATACTTTATGGCGGTATTATATGTGTACATTACAGCACTATTATATGGTCTGACACTATTTGGATACTTTATGGCAGTATTATATGTGTACATTACAGCACTATTATATGGTCTGACACTATTTGGATACTTTATGGCGGTATTATATGTGTACATTACAGCACTATTATATGGTATGACATTATTTGGATACTTTATGGTGGTATTATATGTGTACATTACAGCACTATTATATGGTATGGCACTATTTGGATACTTTATGGCGGTATTATATGTGTACATTACAGCACTATTATATGGTATGACACTATTTGGATACTTTATGGCGGTATTATATGTGTACATTACAGCACTATTATATGGTATGACACTATTTGGATACTTTATGGCAGTATTATATGTGTACATTACAGCACTATTATATGGTATGACACTATTTGGATGCTTTATGGCAGTATTATATGTGTACATTACAGCACTATTATATGGTATGACACTATTTGGATGCTTTATGGCGGTATTATATGTGTACATTACAGCACTATTATATGGTATGACACTATTTGGATGCTTTATGGCGGTATTATATGTGTACATTACAGCACTATTATATGGTATGACACTATTTGGATGCTTTATGGCAGTATTATATGTGTACATTACAGCACTATTATATGGTATGACACTATTTGGATGCTTTATGGCGGTATTATATGTGTACATTACAGCACTATTATATGGTATGACACTATTTGGATACTTTATGGCAGTATTATATGTGTACCTTACAGCACTATTATATGGTATGACATTATTTGGATACTTTATGGCTTTATGGCAGTATTATATGTGTACATTACAGCACTATTATATGGTATGACACTATTTGTATACTTTATGGCTGTATTATATGTGTACATTACAGCACTATTATATGGTATGGCACTATTTGGATGCTTTATGGCGGTATTATATGTGTACATTACAGCACTATTATATGGTATGACACTATTTGGATTCTTTATGGCAGTATTATATGTGTACATTACAGCACTATTATATGGTATGACACTATTTGGATACTTTATGGCAGTATTATATGTGTACATTACAGCACTATTATATGGTCGGACACTATTTGGATACTTTATGGCGGTATTATATGTGTACATTACAGCACTATTATATGGTATGGCACTATTTTGATACTTTATGGCTGTATTATATGTGTACATTACAGCACTATTATATGGTCTGACACTATTTGGATGCTTTATGGCAGTATTATATGTGTACATTACAGCACTATTATATGGTATGACACTATTTGGATACTTTATGGCGGTAGCATATGTGTACATTACAGCACTATTATATGGTATGACACTATATGGATACTTTATGGCAGTATTATATGTGTACATTACAGCACTATTATATGAAATGACACTATTTGGATACTTTATGGCAGTATTATATGTGTACATTACAGCACTATTATATGGTATGACACTATTTGGATACTTTATGGCGGTAGCATATGTGTACATTACAGCACTATTATATGGTATGACACTATTTGGATACTTTATGGTGGTATTATATGTGTACATTACAGCACTATTATATGGTATGACACTATTTGGATGCTTTATGGCTGTATTATATGTGTACATTACAGCACTATTATATGGTATGACACTATTTGGATGCTTTATGGCAGTATTATATGTGTACATTACAGCACTATTATATGGTATGACACTATATGGATACTTTATGGCAGTATTATATGTGTACATTACAGCACTATTATATGGTATGACACTATTTGGATGCTTTATGGCGGTACTATATGTGTACATTACAGCACTATTATATGGTATGACAGTATTTGGATACTTTATGGCAGTATTATATGTGTACATTACAGCACTATTATATGGTATGACAGTATTTGGATGCTTTATGGCGGTATTATATGTGTACATTACAGCACTATTATATGGTATGACACTATTTGGATGCTTTATGGCGGTATTATATGTGTACATTACAGCACTATTATATGGTATGACAGTATTTGGATGCTTTATGGCAGTATTATATGTGTACATTACAGCACTATTATATGGTATGACACTATTTGGATGCTTTATGGCGGTATTATATGTGTACATTACAGCACTATTATATGGTATGACACTATTTGGATACTTTATGGCAGTATTATATGTGTACATTACAGCACTATTATATGGTATGACAGTATTTGGATGCTTTATGGCGGTATTATATGTGTACATTACAGCACTATTATATGGTATGACACTATTTGGATACTTTATGGCGGTATTATATGTGTACATTACAGCACTATTATATGGTATGACACTATTTGGATGCTTTATGGCAGTATTATATGTGTACATTACAGCACTATTATATGGTATGACAGTATTTGGATGCTTTATGGCGGTATTATATGTGTACATTACAGCACTATTATATGGTATGACAGTATTTGGATGCTTTATGGCAGTATTATATGTGTACATTACAGCACTATTATATGGTATGACACTATTTGGATGCTTTATGGCGGTATTATATGTTTACATTACAGCACTATTATATGGTATGACACTATTTGGATACTTTATGGCGGTATTATATGTGTACATTACAGCACTATTATATGGTATGACAGTATTTGGATGCTTTATGGCGGTATTATATGTGTACATTACAGCACTATTATATGGTATGACACTATTTGGATGCTTTATGGCGGTATTATATGTGTACATTACAGCACTATTATATGGTATGACAGTATTTGGATGCTTTATGGCAGTATTATATGTGTACATTACAGCACTATTATATGGTATGACACTATTTGGATGCTTTATGGCGGTATTATATGTGTACATTACAGCACTATTATATGGTATGACACTATTTGGATACTTTATGGCAGTATTATATGTGTACATTACAGCACTATTATATGGTATGACAGTATTTGGATGCTTTATGGCGGTATTATATGTGTACATTACAGCACTATTATATGGTATGACACTATTTGGATTCTTTATGGCGGTAGCATATGTGTACATTACAGCACTATTATATGGTATGACACTATTTGGATGCTTTATGGCGGTATTATATGTGTACATTACAGCACTATTATATGGTATGACAGTATTTGGATACTTTATGGCAGTATTATATGTGTACATTACAGCACTATTATATGGTATGACAGTATTTGGATGCTTTATGGCGGTATTATATGTGTACATTACAGCACTATTATATGGTATGACACTATTTGGATACTTTATGGCGGTATTATATGTGTACATTACAGCACTATTATATGGTATGGCACTATTTGGATACTTTATGGCAGTATTATATGTGTACATTACAGCACTATTATATGGTATGACACTATTTGGATACTTTATGGTGGTATTATATGTGTACATTACAGCACTATTATATGGTATGGCACTATTTGGATACTTTATGGCGGTATTATATGTGTACATTACAGCACTATTATATGGTATGACACTATTTGGATACTTTATGGCAGTATTATATGTGTACATTACAGCACTATTATATGGTATGACACTATTTGGATGCTTTATGGCAGTATTATATGTGTACATTACAGCACTATTATATGGTATGACACTATTTGGATGCTTTATGGCGGTATTATATGTGTACATTACAGCAGTATTATATAGTATGACACTATTTGGATGCTTTATGGCGGTATTATATGTGTACATTACAGCACTATTATATGGTATGACACTATTTGGATGCTTTATGGCGGTATTATATGTGTACATTACAGCACTATTATATGGTATGACACTATTTGGATACTTTATGGCAGTATTATATGTGTACATTACAGCACTATTATATGGTATGACATTATTTGGATACTTTATGGCTTTATGGCAGTATTATATGTGTACATTACAGCACTATTATATGGTATGACACTATTTGGATGCTTTATGGCGGTATTATATGTGTACATTACAGCACTATTATATGGTATGACACTATTTGGATACTTTATGGCAGTATTATATGTGTACATTACAGCACTATTATATGGTATGACACTATTTGTATACTTTATGGCTGTATTATATGTGTACATTACAGCACTATTATATGGTATGGCACTATTTGGATGCTTTATGGCGGTATTATATGTGTACATTACAGCACTATTATATGGTATGACACTATTTGGATTCTTTATGGCGGTATTATATGTGTACATTACAGCACTATTATATGGTATGACACTATTTGGATACTTTATGGCAGTATTATATGTGTACATTACAGCACTATTATATGGTATGACACTATTTGGATACTTTATGGCAGTATTATATGTGTACATTACAGCACTATTATATGGTATGACACTATTTGGATACTTTATGGCAGTATTATATGTGTACATTACAGCACTATTATATGGTCTGACACTATTTGGATACTTTATGGCGGTATTATATGTGTACATTACAGCACTATTATATGGTATGACACTATTTGGATACTTTATGGCGGTATTATATGTGTACATTACAGCACTATTATATGGTATGACATTATTTGGATACTTTATGGTGGTATTATATGTGTACATTACAGCACTATTATATGGTATGGCACTATTTGGATACTTTATGGCGGTATTATATGTGTACATTACAGCACTATTATATGGTATGACACTATTTGGATACTTTATGGCGGTATTATATGTGTACATTACAGCACTATTATATGGTATGACACTATTTGGATCCTTTATGGCAGTATTATATGTGTACATTACAGCACTATTATATGGTATGACACTATTTGGATGCTTTATGGCAGTATTATATGTGTACATTACAGCACTATTATATGGTATGACACTATTTGTATACTTTATGGCTGTATTATATGTGTACATTACAGCACTATTATATGGTATGGCACTATTTGGATGCTTTATGGCGGTATTATATGTGTACATTACAGCACTATTATATGGTATGACACTATTTGGATTCTTTATGGCGGTATTATATGTGTACATTACAGCACTATTATATGGTATGACACTATTTGGATACTTTATGGCAGTATTATATGTGTACATTACAGCACTATTATATGGTATGACACTATTTGGATACTTTATGGCAGTATTATATGTGTACATTACAGCACTATTATATGGTATGACACTATTTGGATACTTTATGGCAGTATTATATGTGTACATTACAGCACTATTATATGGTCTGACACTATTTGGATACTTTATGGCGGTATTATATGTGTACATTACAGCACTATTATATGGTATGACACTATTTGGATACTTTATGGCGGTATTATATGTGTACATTACAGCACTATTATATGGTATGACATTATTTGGATACTTTATGGTGGTATTATATGTGTACATTACAGCACTATTATATGGTATGGCACTATTTGGATACTTTATGGCGGTATTATATGTGTACATTACAGCACTATTATATGGTATGACACTATTTGGATACTTTATGGCGGTATTATATGTGTACATTACAGCACTATTATATGGTATGACACTATTTGGATCCTTTATGGCAGTATTATATGTGTACATTACAGCACTATTATATGGTATGACACTATTTGGATGCTTTATGGCAGTATTATATGTGTACATTACAGCACTATTATATGGTATGACAGTATTTGGATGCTTTATGGCGGTATTATATGTGTACATTACAGCACTATTATATGGTATGACACTATTTGGATACTTTATGGCAGTATTATATGTGTACATTACAGCACTATTATATGGTATGACATTATTTGGATACTTTATGGCTTTATGGCAGTATTATATGTGTACATTACAGCACTATTATATGGTATGACACTATTTGGATGCTTTATGGCGGTATTATATGTGTACATTACAGCACTATTATATGGTATGACACTATTTGGATACTTTATGGCAGTATTATATGTGTACATTACAGCACTATTATATGGTATGACACTATTTGTATACTTTATGGCTGTATTATATGTGTACATTACAGCACTATTATATGGTATGGCACTATTTGGATGCTTTATGGCGGTATTATATGTGTACATTACAGCACTATTATATGGTATGACACTATTTGGATTCTTTATGGCAGTATTATATGTGTACATTACAGCACTATTATATGGTATGACACTATTTGGATACTTTATGGCGGTATTATATGTGTACATTACAGCACTATTATATGGTCTGACACTATTTGGATACTTTATGGCAGTATTATATGTGTACATTACAGCACTATTATATGGTCTGACACTATTTGGATACTTTATGGCGGTATTATATGTGTACATTACAGCACTATTATATGGTATGACACTATTTGGATACTTTATGGCGGTATTATATGTGTACATTACAGCACTATTATATGGTATGGCACTATTTTGATACTTTATGGCTGTATTATATGTGTACATTACAGCACTATTATATGGTCTGACACTATTTGGATGCTTTATGGCAGTATTATATGTGTACATTACAGCACTATTATATGGTATGACACTATTTGGATACTTTATGGCGGTAGCATATGTGTACATTACAGCACTATTATATGGTATGACACTATATGGATACTTTATGGCAGTATTATATGTGTACATTACAGCACTATTATATGAAATGACACTATTTGGATACTTTATGGCAGTATTATATGTGTACATTACAGCACTATTATATGGTATGACACTATTTGGATACTTTATGGCGGTAGCATATGTGTACATTACAGCACTATTATATGGTATGACACTATTTGGATACTTTATGGTGGTATTATATGTGTACATTACAGCACTATTATATGGTATGACACTATTTGGATGCTTTATGGCTGTATTATATGTGTACATTACAGCACTATTATATGGTATGACACTATTTGGATACTTTATGGCTGTATTATATGTGTACATTACAGCACTATTATATGGTATGACACTATTTGGATGCTTTATGGCAGTATTATATGTGTACATTACAGCACTATTATATGGTATGACACTATATGGATACTTTATGGCAGTATTATATGTGTACATTACAGCACTATTATATGAAATGACACTATTTGGATACTTTATGGCAGTATTATATGTGTACATTACAGCACTATTATATGGTATGGCACTATTTGGATACTTTATGGCTGTATTATATGTGTACATTACAGCACTATTATATGGTATGACACTATTTGGATGCTTTATGGCGGTACTATATGTGTACATTACAGCACTATTATATGGTATGACAGTATTTGGATACTTTATGGCAGTATTATATGTGTACATTACAGCACTATTATATGGTATGACAGTATTTGGATGCTTTATGGCGGTATTATATGTGTACATTACAGCACTATTATATGGTATGACACTATTTGGATGCTTTATGGCGGTATTATATGTGTACATTACAGCACTATTATATGGTATGACAGTATTTGGATGCTTTATGGCAGTATTATATGTGTACATTACAGCACTATTATATGGTATGACACTATTTGGATGCTTTATGGCGGTATTATATGTGTACATTACAGCACTATTATATGGTATGACACTATTTGGATACTTTATGGCGGTATTATATGTGTACATTACAGCACTATTATATGGTATGACACTATTTGGATACTTTATGGCGGTATTATATGTGTACATTACAGCACTATTATATGGTATGACACTATTTGGATGCTTTATGGCAGTATTATATGTGTACATTACAGCACTATTATATGGTATGACAGTATTTGGATGCTTTATGGCGGTATTATATGTGTACATTACAGCACTATTATATGGTATGACAGTATTTGGATGCTTTATGGCGGTATTATATGTGTACATTACAGCACTATTATATGGTATGACACTATTTGGATACTTTATGGCGGTATTATATGTGTACATTACAGCACTATTATATGGTATGACACTATTTGGATGCTTTATGGCGGTATTATATGTGTACATTACAGCACTATTATATGGTATGACAGTATTTGGATGCTTTATGGCAGTATTATATGTGTACATTACAGCACTATTATATGGTATGACACTATTTGGATGCTTTATGGCGGTATTATGTGTACATTACAGCACTATTATATGGTATGACAGTATTTGGATGCTTTATGGCGGTATTATATGTGTACATTACAGCACTATTATATGGTATGACACTATTTGGATGCTTTATGGCGGTATTATGTGTACATTACAGCACTATTATATGGTATGACAGTATTTGGATGCTTTATGGCGGTATTATATGTGTACATTACAGCACTATTATATGGTATGACACTATTTGGATGCTTTATGGCGGTATTATATGTGTACATTACAGCACTATTATATGGTATGACAGTATTTGGATGCTTTATGGCAGTATTATATGTGTACATTACAGCACTATTATATGGTATGACACTATTTGGATGCTTTATGGCGGTATTATATGTGTACATTACAGCACTATTATATGGTATGACAGTATTTGGATGCTTTATGGCAGTATTATATGTGTACATTACAGCACTATTATATGGTATGACAGTATTTGGATGCTTTATGGCGGTATTATATGTGTACATTACAGCACTATTATATGGTATGACACTATTTGGATACTTTATGGCGGTATTATATGTGTACATTACAGCACTATTATATGGTATGACACTATTTGGATGCTTTATGGCGGTATTATATGTGTACATTACAGCACTATTATATGGTATGACAGTATTTGGATGCTTTATGGCAGTATTATATGTGTACATTACAGCACTATTATATGGTATGACACTATTTGGATGCTTTATGGCGGTATTATATGTGTACATTACAGCACTATTATATGGTATGACACTATTTGGATACTTTATGGCAGTATTATATGTGTACATTACAGCACTATTATATGGTATGACAGTATTTGGATGCTTTATGGCGGTATTATATGTGTACATTACAGCACTATTATATGGTATGACACTATTTGGATACTTTATGGCGGTATTATATGTGTACATTACAGCACTATTATATGGTATGACAGTATTTGGATGCTTTATGGCGGTATTATATGTGTACATTACAGCACTATTATATGGTATGGCACTATTTGGATACTTTATGGCTGTATTATATGTGTACATTACAGCACTATTATATGGTATGACACTATTTGGATACTTTATGGCTGTATTATATGTGTACATTACAGCACTATTATATGGTATGACACTATTTGGATACTTTATGGCGGTATTATATGTGTACATTACAGCACTATTATATGGTATGGCACTATTTGGATACTTTATGGCAGTATTATATGTGTACATTACAGCACTATTATATGGTATGGCACTATTTGGATACTTTATGGCGGTATTATATGTGTACATTACAGCACTATTATATGGTATGGCACTATTTGGATACTTTATGGCAGTATTATATGTGTACATTACAGCACTATTATATGGTATGACACTATTTGGATACTTTATGGCGGTATTATATGTGTACATTACAGCACTATTATATGGTATGGCACTATTTGGATACTTTATGGCAGTATTATATGTGTACATTACAGCACTATTATATGGTATGGCACTATTTGGATGCTTTATGGCAGTATTATATGTGTACATTACAGCATTATTATATGGTATGACACTATTTGGATGCTTTATGGCGGTATTATTTGAGTACTTTGAGCAGTTATTTTTGGAGCACTGTGTGGCGGTATTTTGGCACTACAGGAGATATTATTCGAGCATTTTCTTGGTCTATTCATTATATGGCACTAAAATGTGATTACTTTTCCCTAAAATTAAGAAATCCCCAGTAAATATTAACCCTTGCGTCATCCTCGTCTGCCAAGATGTTAAATTCTATTCAGCCATTTCTTAATCATATCCGTTTCTGGAAAAGTTGGGTCATCCCACTCACAACCTCCCTATTAATACAGGGTTAATCTCCTGCTCCCATACCGGTGTATTTGGGGGTGACAACCACTGCGGGATCTGCCTGCACTGGTTGTCACCCAGCTTTCCCAGAAAAATATAAAATGAAGAAATGGCCGAGAAGATTTTTTTTTATAAATCTAACAGAAGAGGACGACATTTTTTTTATTTTTGAGGGGAAATTCTCTTTAAGAACTACTTTAATGTGCCAGCTCTGTGACAACTCAGATTTATGAGTGAGACCTGAGGTTGATATATTGGGACATAATCCATTGTAAATCTACTCACAGCGCATGAGGCTATAAATCAGCGGGAGGAGATCCGGGCTCTCCGGAAAATCAGGCATGAGATGCAGAGTCAGAATCTCTCAGTTTCCCCTAATTACATCTGTCCTAATTTAGAAGTCATCGACAAGACGTCTGCATTTGCTGAAGACTCTTTGAGACCTCTCCATACCCCAGAACAGAGCTCATCCTCCAAATCCTATAATCACGTCTACAGCCGCGACTCTTCACAACTTCTGCAATCCTATGGGATAAGGCTCATGCAAATTCCTAATCAGCGCGGGCGACAGAGGCCTCGGAAGGAACCTGGCGTCATGATCTAATCTTCTACAGATCAAGACATATCAAGACGCCACCAGCTGGAGTTCAATGAGACGATCCTAAAGCCTACATAGAAGAAGAGATGATCCAATATGTCCCACCCAACATGTCATAAGCCCTTCAACCACGGCTCATAAATCCTTCAAAACCTCCATTTTTAGTCCACAGGAAGAACATTCCATCTGAAGAAATCTCAACCAACCCACCGGTCTCAACCAGACCAAAGCAGGTGCAGAATTAACACTTCTGTTGCTCAAAAATCTGGAAATATGGTCTGTCTGCTTCCCTACTGGGCATTGGTTCTTGGTCCTGGTGTCCAGTGGCTTAGTTGTTCAATCAATTGTTTACTACCTGTAATGCCCTGGGTCCACAGTATCTGATGTCCGGTCGTTTGGTGGCGGTATTGTGGTCCAATGACATTACCGGTGTCCCCATTCTCTAATGTCCATTAGTTTATCGCTCCAATCTTGAGCTCTGGTCTTTGGCGTCCATTAGATAGATTCCCTAGTCTCTAATGGTTTGGAGGCACAATATTCAGGGTTTGGTGCTCGGGGTATGGTGGCCACACGCTGTAGATCGCTGTTGGATAAATGCTCATACGGCTGACAGCTATTCATCAAAACTCCCCCATATGCATATATACGCTCGGCATAGCCCAGCATGCATGTCTTTTCAATGGGGAGAGGGGAATAAGCCGCTATCAAGTACCTCTGGCAGGGGTTTATCTCTGGCGGCAACAAAGGATCAGGCATTTTAAATTGCAACATTCTTCTTTCTCCAGACCTCTTCCGTTGGGGGAGGATCAGGACAACCCTATACACATTAGTCGTCCAGTACTGACAAAATGTTATATTTTCATCTAATGTAAATGGGCACCTTAAGGGTGTCTTCTAGTAACCTGTGGCTTAATGTGTTAATCTCTAGTGACCAGTGATTTACAGGTCTAGTGACAAGTCCCTGGTGTGCAGTGATTTGATGCTCTGTTCTTCTTGTACATGGGTTTGGTGCTCCATTTCGTGTCCAATGGTTTGTGCTCTGCTCTTCTTGCACATGGGTTTGTTGCTCCATTCTCTGGTGTCCAGTGGGTTGATGCTCTTCATGTACATGGGGTTGGTGCTCCATTCCCTCATGTCTAGTGTTTTTTATGTTCTTCTTGTATATGGGTTTGGTGCTTCATTCCCTGGTGTCTAGTGGGTTGCTGCTCTTCTTGTACATGGGGTTGGTGCTCCATTCTCTGGTGTCCAGTGGGTTGCTGCTCTTCTTGTATATGGGTTTGATGCTTCATTCCCTGGTGTCTAGTGGGTTGCTGCTCTGCTCTTCTTGTATATGGGTTTGGTTCTTCATTCCCTGGTGTCTAGTTGGTTGCTGCTCTTCTTGTACATGGGTTTGGTCTCCATTTATTGTGTCCAGTAGTTTGATGCTCTTCTTGTACATGGGGTTGGTGCTCCATTCTCTGGTGTCTAGTGGGTTGCTGCTCTTCTTGTACATGGGTTTGGTGCTCCATTTCCTCGTGTCTAGTGGTTTGATGTTCTTCTTGTATACGGGTTTGGTGCTCCATCTCCTCGTGTCTAGTGGTTTGATGTTCTTGTTGTACATGGCTGGTGCTCCATTTCCTCGTGTCCAGTGGTCTGATACTGTCATTGTATATGGGGTTGGTTCTCCATCTCCTCGTGTCCAGTGGTTTGATGTTCTTGTTGTACATGGGTTGGTTTTCCATCTCCTCGTGTCTAGTGCTTTGATGCAGTTCTTGTACATGGGGTTGGTGCTCCATTTCCTCGTGTCTAGTGGTTTGATGCTCTGTTTCTGTTGTAGATGAGTTTTGCGCTCCATTCCCTCGTGTCCAGTGGTTTGGTGCCCCAGTCTTTATTCTGTAGTACTGGTACATGTGTTTCCACCTTCTGCATAGTAGTGGCATCCTGCACTGATCTGTACATGAGTGGAGCAGTTATCACCTGACTTCGTTCATAATCATAGTCAACACTGCTTTTAGAGATCATGATACTACAGTGGTCTGCAATCGATGGCTCCTCGTTTTCCGCACAGCTACCACTCTTAGCAGGAAGTCAAGACAAGGTGGTAGTTTCTCAGGAGCGTCATGGGTTGCAGACTACTGATGTTGACTACTTCTTTTCCTCGATGTCCTTCTACCAATCATCTTGGATCACTGCTCACCTGATGTGAAAATATATATATAAAATATCATTACTTACTTTCCACCTTGTTTGTTAAATGCACAGGCCAAGGCCACCACCTGCGATGTTGCCCGACTTATCACTGGGACGCAGAGCATAGAACGAACTTCGAAGCCCAACATATTATTTAGCTGCTTGTGTTCCTCCTGGAAGAAAGATGACAATGAATTATCTCAAAGAAAAAAAATAATGAAAACATCATGAGCAAAAGTCCCATGTCCGTAACTATCACATAGAGAAAATATAAAATACTGTTATACAGAACAACAATAATAAGAGGGCAACAGCGCAACATCAGACTGACATGTGGGGAACCAGACAACGACGCCAGGTCACTTCAGGAGGAAAGTGGAATAAAAAATATGGATGTGGAGATGAGGCAAAATATTCCTAGTAAAAAGATAAGAAGACTTCCGAAATACAGTGACAGTTCTGTACCAAAATACTGAACAATATCACCAACTAATTACCACTGATTCCCACATCCGAAACCTGTCATGTCCTGAAGCATCTCTGCAGAATTATAAAAATTAATGAGGTCATTTGTAAATCTGATCTAACGAGGCAAAAAAAAATCAGAATTCAAGAGAAAGACTCCAACTGCAAAATAAATTCTATCCCCAGTTAATAATATTACAGTAACACAAAATTATAGCAGTTATATACTAAGGGGTTGTATTATAGTAGTTATATTCTTGTAGATAGGAGTAGTATTATAGTAGTTATATTCTTGTATATAGGAGGCAGTATTATAGTAGTTATATTCTTGTATATAGGGAGCAGTATTATAGTAGTTATATTCTTGTATATAGGGGCAGTATTATAGTAGTTATATTCTTGTAGATAGGAGCAGTATTATAGTAGTTATATTCTTGTATATAGGGGGCAGTATTATAGTAGTTATATTCTTGTATATAGGGGCAGTATTATAGTAGTTATATTCTTGTATATAGGGGCAGTATTATAGTAGTTATATTCTTGCATATAGGGGGCAGTATTATAGTAGTTATATTCTTGTATATAGGGGCAGTATTATAGTAGTTATATTCTTGTATATAGGGGGTAGTATTATAGTAGTTATATTCTTGTATATAGGAGGCAGTATTATAGTAGTTATATTCTTGTATATAGGGGCAGTATTATAGTAGTTATATTCTTGTATATAGGGGCAGTATTATAGTAGTCATATTCTTGTATATAGGAGCAGTATTATAGTAGTTATATTCTTGTATACAGGTGGCAGTATTATAGTAGTTATATTCTTGTATATAGGGAGCAGTATTATAGTAGTTATATTCTTGTAGATAGGAGCAGTATTATAGTAGTTATATTCTTGTATATAGGAGGCAGTATTATAGTAGTTATATTCTTGTATATAGGGAGCAGTATTATAGTAGTTATATTCTTGTATATAGGGGGCAGTATTATAGTAGTTATATTCTTGTATATAGGGGCAGTATTATAGTAGTTATATTCTTGTATATAGGGGCAGTATTATAGTAGTTATATTCTTGCATATAGGGGGCAGTATTATAGTAGTTATATTCTTGTATATAGGGGCAGTATTATAGTAGTTATATTCTTGTATATAGGGGGTAGTATTATAGTAGTTATATTCTTGTATATAGGAGGCAGTATTATAGTAGTTATATTCTTGTATATAGGGGCAGTATTATAGTAGTTATATTCTTGTATATAGGGGCAGTATTATAGTAGTCATATTCTTGTATATAGGAGCAGTATTATAGTAGTTATATTCTTGTATATAGGAGCAGTATTATAGTAGTTATATTCTTGTATACAGGTGGCAGTATTATAGTAGTTATATTCTTGTATATAGGAGCAGTGTTATAGTAGTTATATTCTTGTATATAAGGAGCAGTATTATAGTAGTTATATTCTTGTATATAGGGAGCAGTATTATAGTAGTTATATTCTTGTATATAGGGAGCAGTATTATAGTAGTTATATTCTTGTATATAGGAGGCTGTATTATAGTAGTTATATTCTTGTATATAGGAGCAGTATTATAGTAGTTATATTCTTCTATATAGGGAGCAGTATTATAGTAGTTATATTCTTGTATATAGGAGGCAGTATTATAGTTGTTATATTCTTCTATATAGGGAGCAGTATTATAGTAGTTATATTCTTGTATATAGGAGCAGTATTATAGTAGTTATATTCTTGTATATAGGAGCAGTATTATAGTAGATATATTCTTGTATATAGGGGCAGTATTATAGTAGTTATATTCTTGTATATAGGAGGCAGTATTATAGTAGTTATATTCTTGTATATAGAAGCAGTATTATAGTAGTTATATTCTTGTATATAGGGGGCAGTATTATAGTAGTTATATTCTTGTATATAGGAGGTAGTATTATAGTAGTTATATTCTTGTATATAGGGGCAGTATTATAGTAGTTATATTCTTGTATATAGGGGGCAGTATTATAGTAGTTATATTCTTGTATATAGAGGGTAGTATTATAGTAGTTATATTCTTGTATATAGGGGCAGTATTATAGTAGTTATATTCTTGTATATAGGAGGCAGTATTATAGTAGTTATATTCTTGTATATAGGGGCAGTATTATAGTAGTTATATTCTTGTATATAGGTGCCGTTTTATAGTAGTTATATTCTTGTATATAGGGGGCAGTATTATAGTAGTTATATTCTTGTATATAGGAGCAGTATTATAGTAGTTATATTCTTGTATATGGGGGGTAGTATTATAGTAGTTATATTCTTGTATATAGGGAGCAGTATTATAGTAGTTATATTCTTGTATATAGGAGGCAGTATTATAGTAGTTATATTCTTGTATATAGGAGCAGTATTATAGTAGTTATATTCTTGTATATAGGAGCAGTATTATAGTAGATATATTCTTGTATATAGGAGCAGTATTATAGTAGTTATATTTTTGTATATAGGGGCAGTATCATAGTAGTTATATTCTTGTATATAGGAAGCAGTATTATAGTAGTTATATTCTTGTATATAGGAGCAGTATTATAGTAGTTATATTCTTGTATATAGGAGCAGTATTATAGTAGTTATATTCTTGTATATAGGAGCAGTATTATAGTAGTTATATTCTTGTATATAGGAGCAGTATTATAGTAGATATATTCTTGTATATAGGGGCAGTATTATAGTAGTTATATTCTTGTATATAGGGGGCAGTATTATAGTAGTTATATTCTTGTATATAGAAGCAGTATTATAGTAGTTATATTCTTGTATATAGGGGGCAGTATTATAGTAGTTATATTCTTGTATATAGGAGGTAGTATTATAGTAGTTATATTCTTGTATATAGGGGCAGTATTATAGTAGTTATATTCTTGTATATAGGGGGCAGTATTATAGTAGTTATATTCTTGTATATAGAGGGTAGTATTATAGTAGTTATATTCTTGTATATAGGGGCAGTATTATAGTAGTTATATTCTTGTATATAGGAGCAGTATTATAGTAGTTATATTCTTGTATATAGGAGCAGTGTTATAGTAGTTATATTTTTGTATATAGGAGCAGTATTATAGTAGTTATATTCTTGTATATATGAGCAGTGTTATAGTTGTTATATTTTTGTATATAGGAGCAGTGTTATAGTAGTTATATTTTTGTATATAGGAGCAGGATTATAGTAGTTATATTCTTGTATATAGGAGCAGTGTTATAGTAGTTATATTTTTGTATATAGGAGCAGTGTTATACTAGTTATATTTTTGTATATAGGAGCAGTGTTATAGTAGTTATATTCTTGTATATAGGGGCAGTATTATAGTAGTTATATTCTTGTATATAGGGGCAGTATTATAGTAGTTATATTCTTGTATATAGGAGCAGTATTATAGTAGTTATATTCCTGAATATAGGAGCAGTATTATAGTAGTTATATTCTTGTATATAGGGGGCAGTATTATAGTAGGTATATTCTTGTATGTAGGGGCATTATTATAGTAGTTATATTCTATTATATAGGGAGCAGTATTATAGTAGTTATATTCTTGTATATAGGAGCAGTATTATAGTAGTTATATTCTTGTATATAGGGGGCAGTATTATAGTAATTATATTCTTGTATATAGGGGGCAGTATTATAGTAGTTATATTATTGTATATTGGAGGCAGTATTATAGTAGTTATATTCTTGTATATAGGAGCAGTATTATATTAGTTATATTCTTGTACATAGGAGGCAGTATTATAGTAGTTATATTCTTGTATATAGGGGCAGTATTATAGTAGTTATATTCTTGTATATAGGAGCATTATTATAGTAGTTATATTCTTGTACATAGGGGGCAGTATTATAGTAGTCATATTCTTGTATATAGGAGCAGTATTATAGTAGTTATATTCTTGTATATAGGGGGCAGTATTATAGTAGTTATATTCTTGTATATAGGAGCAGTATTATAGTAGTTATATTCTTGTATATAGGAGGCTGTATTATAGTAGTTATATTCTTGTATATAGGAGCAGTATTATAGTAGTTATATTCTTGTATATAGGGGCAGTATTATAGTAGTTATATTCTTGTATATAGGAGCAGTATTATAGTAGTTATATTCTTGTATATAGGGAGCAGTATTATAGTAGTTATATTCTTGTATATAGGAGGCAGTATTATAGTTGTTATATTCTTCTATATAGGGAGCAGTATTATAGTAGTTATATTCTTGTATATAGGAGGCAGTATTATAGTTGTTATATTCTTCTATATAGGGAGCAGTATTATAGTAGTTATATTCTTGTATATAGGAGGCAGTATTATAGTTGTTATATTCTTGTATATAGGGGCAGTATTATAGTAGTTATATTCTTGTATATAGGAGCTGTATTATAGTAGTTATGTTCTTGTATACAGGGAGCATTATTATAGTAGTTATATTCTTGTATATAGGGGGCAGTGTTATAGTAGTTATATTCTTGTATATAGCGGGCAGTATTATAGTAGTTATATTCTTGTATATAGGGGGCAGTATTATAGTAGTTATGTTCTTGTATATAGAGGGCAGTATTATAGTAGTTATATTCTTGTATATAGGGGCAGTATTAGGGCATGACCACACATGGCGGAATTCCTCCGCAACTGTCCGCATCAATGCCGCACCTAATCCGGGTTGCGGATTACGGCTGCGGATCTGCACAAAATGTGCAGAAAATTGATGCGGACTAGCTGCTGCGGACTGCGGGAAAAGTGCTTCCCTTCTCCCTATCAGTGCAGGATAGAGAGAAGGGACAGCACTTTCCCTAGTGAAAGTAAAAGAAATTCATACTTACCGCCCGTTGTCTTTATGACGCGTCCCTCCTTCGGCATCCAGCCCGACCTCCCTGGATGACGCGCCAGTCCATGTGACCGCTGCAGCCTGTGCTTGGCCTGTGATTGGCTGCAGCCGTCACTTACACTGAAACGTCATCCTGGGAGGCCGGACTGGAGACAGAAACAGGGAGTTCTCGGTAAGTACGAACTTCATTTTTTTTTACAGATACATGTATATTGGGATCGGTAGTCACTGTCCCGGGTGCAGAAACAGTTACTGCCGATCGCTTAACTCTTTCAGCACCCTGGACAGTGACTATTTACTGACGTCTCCTAGCAACGCTCCCGTCATTACGGGAGCCCCATTGACTTCCTCAGTCTGGCTGTAGACCTAGAAATACATAGGTCCAGCCAGAATGAAGAAATGTCAAGTAAAAAAAGCAAGACGCATCCGCAGCACACATGACATGTGCATGACAGCTGCGGACTTCATTGCGGAACTTTGAATCTCCATTGAAGTCAATGGAGAAATTCCGCCATGAGTCCGCCACTGCTCCGCAACAGACAGAGCATGCTGCGGACACCAAATTCCGCTCCGCAGCCTATGCTCCGCAGCGGAATTGTACGCATCGTGTAAACGAACACTGCTAAATTAAAGTGAAAGTCAATGTAGAAACGGCTCCGCTGCGGATTAACGCTGCGGAGTGTCCGCAGCGGAATTTAAGTGCAATTCCGCCATGTGTGAACCCGCCCTAATAGTAGTTATATTCTTGTATATAGGGGCAGTATTATACTAGTTATGTTCTTGTATATAGGGGGCAGTATTATAGTAGTTATATTCTTGTATATAGAGGGCAGTATTATAGTAGTTATATTCTTGTATATAGGAGGCAGTATTATAGTAGTTATATTCTTGTATATAGGAGCAGTATTATAGTAGTTATATTCTTGTATATATGAGGCAGTATTATAGTAGTTATATTCTTGTATATATGAGGCAGTATTATAGTAGTTATATGCTTGTATATAGTGGCAGTATTATAGTAGTTATATTCTTGTATATAGGGGCAGTATTATAGTAGTTATATTCTTTTATATAAGGGGCAGTATTATAGTAGCTATATTCTTGTATATAGGGGGCAGTATTATAGTAGTTATATTCTTGTATATAGGGGCAGTATTATAGTAGTTATATACTTGTATATAGGGGGCAGTATTATAGTAGTTATATTCTTGTATATAGGGAGCAGTATTATAGTAGTTATAGTCTTGTATATAGGAGCACTATTATAGTAGTTATATTCTTGTATATAGGGGGCATTATTATAGTAGTTATATTGTATGTAGGAGCAGTATTATAGTAGTTATATTCTTGTATATAGGGGGCAGTATTATAGTAGTTATATTCTTGTATATAGGAGCAGTATTATAGTAGTTATATTCTTGTGTATAGGGAGCAGTATTATAGTAGTTATATTCTTGTATATAGGAGCAGTATTATAGTAGTTATATTCTTGTATATAAAGGGCAGTATTATAGTAGTTATATTCTTGTATATAGGGGCAGTATTATAGTAGTTATATTCTTGTATATAGGATCAGTATTATAGTAGTTATATTCTTGTATATAGGGGGCAGTATTATAGTAGTTATATTCTTGTATATTGGGGGCAGTATTATAGTAGTTATATTCTTGTATATAGGGGAAGTATTATAGTAGTTATATTCTTGTATATAGGAGGCAGTATTATAGTAGTTATATTCTTGTATATAGGGGAAGTATTATAGTAGTTATATTCTTGTATATAGGGGGCAGTATTATAGTAGTTATATTCTTGTATATAGGGCAGTATTATAGTAGTTATATTCTTGTATATAGGAGCAGTATTATAGTAGTTATATTCTTGTATATAGGAGCAGTATTATAGCAGTTATATTCTTGTATATAGGGGGCAGTATTATAGTAGTTATATTCTTGTATATAGGAGCAGTATTATAGTAGTTATATTCTTGTATGTAGGGGGCAGTATTATAGTAGTTATATACTTGTATATAGGGGGCAGTATTATATTAGTTATATTCTTGTATATAGGAGCAGTATTATAGTAGTTATATTCTTGTATATGGGGGCAGTATTATAGTAGTTATATTCATGTATATAGGGGCAGTATTATTGTAGTTATATTCTTGTATATAGGAGCAGTATTATAGTAGTTATATTCTTGTATATATGAGGCAGTATTATAGTAGTTATATTCTTGTATATAGGAGGCAGTATTATAGTAGTTATATTCTTGTATATAGGAGGCAGTATTATAGTAGTTATATTCTTGTATATAGGAGCAGTATTATAGCAGTTATATTCTTGTATATAGGGGGCAGTATTATAGTAGTTATATTCTTGTATATAGGAGCAGTATTATAGTAGTTATATTCTTGTATGTAGTGGGCAGTATTATAGTAGTTATATACTTGTATATAGGGGGCAGTATTATAGTAGTTATATTCTTGTATATAGGAGCAGTATTATAGTAGTTATATTCTTGTATATGGGGGCAGTATTATAGTAGTTATATTCATGTATATAGGGTCAGTAGTATTGTAGTTATATTCTTGTATATAGGAGCAGTATTATAGTAGTTATATTCTTGTATATAGGGGCAGTATTATAGTAGTTATATTCTTGTATATAGGGGGCAGTATTATAGTAGTTCTTGTATAAAGGGGGCAGTATTATAGTAGTTATATTCTTGCATATAGGGGGCAGTATTATAGCAGTTATATTCTTGTATATAGGAGCTGTATTATAGTAGTTATATTCTTGTATATAGAGGCAGTATTCTAGTAGTTATATTCTTGTATATAGGGAGCAGTATTATAGTAGTTATATTCTTGTATATAGGGGGCAGTATAATAGTAGTTATATTCTTGTATATAGGAGGCAGTATTATAGTAGTTATATTCTTGTATATAGGAGGCAGTATTATAGTAGTTATATTCTTGTATATAGGGGCAGTATTATAGTAGTTATATTCTTGTATATAGGAGCCGTTTTATAGTAGTTATATTCTTGTATATAGGGGGCAGTATTATAGTAGTTATATTCTTGTATATAGGAGCAGTATTATAGTAGTTATATTCTTGTATATGGGGGGTAGTATTATAGTAGTTATATTCTTGTATATAGGGAGCAGTATTATAGTAGTTATATTCTTGTATATAGGAGGCAGTATTATAGTAGTTATATTCTTGTATATAGGAGCAGTATTATAGTAGTTATATTCTTGTATATAGGAGGCAGTATTATAGTAGTTATATTCTTGTATATAGGAGCAGTATTATTGTAGTTATATTCTTGTATATTGGAGCAGTATTATAGTAGTTATATTCTTGTATATAGGAGCAGTATTATAGTAGATATATTCTTGTATATAGGGGCAGTATTCTAGTAGTTATATTCTTGTATATCGGGGCAGTATTATAGTAGTTATATTCTTGTATATAGGAGGTAGTATTATAGTAGTTATATTCTTGTATATAGGGGCAGTATTATAGTAGTTATATTCTTGTATATAGGGGGCAGTATTATAGTAGTTATATTCTTGTATATAGAGGGTAGTATTATAGTAGTTATATTCTTGTATATAGGGGCAGTATTATAGTAGTTATATTCTTGTATATAGGAGCAGTATTATAGTAGTTATATTCTTGTATATAGGAGCAGTGTTATAGTAGTTATATTTTTGTATATAGGAGCAGTATTATAGTAGTTATATTCTTGTATATATGAGCAGTGTTATAGTTGTTATATTTTTGTATATAGGAGCAGTGTTATAGTAGTTATATTTTTGTATATAGGAGCAGGATTATAGTAGTTATATTCTTGTATATAGGAGCAGTGTTATAGTAGTTATATTTTTGTATATAGGAGCAGTGTTATACTAGTTATATTTTTGTATATAGGAGCAGGATTATAGTAGTTATATTCTTGTATATAGGAGCAGTGTTATAGTAGTTATATTCTTGTATATAGGGGCAGTATTATAGTAGTTATATTCTTGTATATAGGGGCAGTATTATAGTAGTTATATTCTTGTATATAGGAGCAGTATTATAGTAGTTATATTCCTGAATATAGGAGCAGTATTATAGTAGTTATATTCTTGTATATAGGGGGCAGTATTATAGTAGGTATATTCTTGTATGTAGGGGCATTATTATAGTAGTTATATTCTTGTATATAGGGAGCAGTATTATAGTAGTTATATTCTTGTATATAGGAGCAGTATTATAGTAGTTATATTCTTGTATATAGGGGGCAGTATTATAGTAATTATATTCTTGTATATAGGGGGCAGTATTATAGTAGTTATATTATTGTATATTGGAGGCAGTATTATAGTAGTTATATTCTTGTATATAGGAGCAGTATTATATTAGTTATATTCTTGTACATAGGAGGCAGTATTATAGTAGTTATATTCTTGTATATAGGAGCAGTATTATAGTAGTTATATTCTTGTATATAGGGGGCAGTATTATCGTAGTTATATTCTTGTATATAGGGGCAGTATTATAGTAGTTATATTCTTGTATATAGGGGGCAGTATTATCGTAGTTATATTCTTGTATATAGGGGCAGTATTATAGTAGTTATATTCTTGTATATAGGAGCAGTATTATAGTAGTTATATTCTTGTATATTGGAGCAGTATTATAGTAGTTATATTCTTGTATATAGGAGCAGTATTATAGTAGATATATTCTTGTATATAGGGGCAGTATTCTAGTAGTTATATTCTTGTATATCGGGGCAGTATTATAGTAGTTATATTCTTGTATATAGGAGGTAGTATTATAGTAGTTATATTCTTGTATATAGGGGCAGTATTATAGTAGTTATATTCTTGTATATAGGGGGCAGTATTATAGTAGTTATATTCTTGTATATAGAGGGTAGTATTATAGTAGTTATATTCTTGTATATAGGGGCAGTATTATAGTAGTTATATTCTTGTATATAGGAGCAGTATTATAATAGTTATATTCTTGTATATAGGAGCAGTGTTATAGTAGTTATATTTTTGTATATAGGAGCAGTATTATAGTAGTTATATTCTTGTATATATGAGCAGTGTTATAGTTGTTATATTTTTGTATATAGGAGCAGTGTTATAGTAGTTATATTTTTGTATATAGGAGCAGGATTATAGTAGTTATATTCTTGTATATAGGAGCAGTGTTATAGTAGTTATATTTTTGTATATAGGAGCAGTGTTATACTAGTTATATTTTTGTATATAGGAGCAGGATTATAGTAGTTATATTCTTGTATATAGGAGCAGTGTTATAGTAGTTATATTCTTGTATATAGGGGCAGTATTATAGTAGTTATATTCTTGTATATAGGGGCAGTATTATAGTAGTTATATTCTTGTATATAGGAGCAGTATTATAGTAGTTATATTCCTGAATATAGGAGCAGTATTATAGTAGTTATATTCCTGAATATAGGAGCAGTATTATAGTAGTTTATATTCTTGTATATAGGGGGCAGTATTATAGTAGGTATATTCTTGTATGTAGGGGCAGTATTATAGTAGTTATATTCTTGTATATAGGGGGCAGTATTATAGTAGTTATATTCTTGTATATAGGAGGCTGTATTATAGTAGTTATATTCTTGTATATAGGAGCAGTATTATAGTAGTTATATTCTTGTATATAGGGGCAGTATTATAGTAGTTATATTCTTGTATATAGGAGCAGTATTATAGTAGTTATATTCTTGTATATAGGGAGCAGTATTATAGTAGTTATATTCTTGTATATAGGAGGCAGTATTATAGTTGTTATATTCTTCTATATAGGGAGCAGTATTATAGTAGTTATATTCTTGTATATAGGAGGCAGTATTATAGTTGTTATATTCTTGTATATAGGGGCAGTATTATAGTAGTTATATTCTTGTATATAGGAGCAGTATTATAGTAGTTATATTCTTGTATATAGGGAGCAGTATTATAGTAGTTATATTCTTGTATATAGGGGGCAGTATTATAGTAGTTATATTCTTGTATATAGGGGGCAGTATTATAGTAGTTATATTCTTGTATATAGGGAGCAGTATTATAGTAGTTATATTCATGTATATAGGAGGCAGTATTATAGTAGTTATATTCTTGTATATAGGGGGGTAGTATTATAGTAGTTATATTCTTGTATATAGGGGCAGTATTATAGTAGTTAGATTCATGTATATAGGAGGCAGTATTATAGTAGTTATATTCTTGTATATAGGAGCAGTATTATAGTAGTTATATTCCTGTATATAGGGGCAGTATTATAGTAGTTATATTCTTGTATATAGGAGCAGTATTATAGTAGTTATATTCTTGTATATAGGGGGCAGTATTATAGTAGTTATATTCTTGTATATAGGGGCAGTATTATAGTAGTTATATTCTTGTATATAGGGGCAGTATTATAATAGTTATATTCTTGTATATAGGAGGCAGTATTATAGTAGTTATATTCTTGTATATAGAGGGCAGTATTATAGTAGTTATATTCTTGTATATAGGAGCTGTATTATAGTAGTTATGTTCTTGTATACAGGGAGCATTATTATAGTAGTTATATTCTTGTATATAGGGGGCAGTGTTATAGTAGTTATATTCTTGTATATAGGGGGCAGTGTTATAGTAGTTATATTCTTGTATATAGGGGGCAGTGTTATAGTAGTTATATTCTTGTATATAGAGGGCAGTATTATAGTAGTTATATTCTTGTATATAGGGGCAGTATTATAGTAGTTATATTCTTGTATATAGGGGCAGTATTATAGTAGTTATGTTCTTGTATATAGGGGGCAGTATTATAGTAGTTATATTCTTGTATATAGAGGGCAGTATTATAGTAGTTATATTCTTGTATATAGGAGGCAGTATTATAGTAGTTATATTCTTGTATATAGGAGCAGTATTATAGTAGTTATATTCTTGTATATATGAGGCAGTATTATAGTAGTTATATTCTTGTATATATGAGGCAGTATTATAGTAGTTATATGCTTGTATATAGTGGCAGTATTATAGTAGTTATATTCTTGTATATAGGGGCAGTATTATAGTAGTTATATTCTTTTATATAAGGGGCAGTATTATAGTAGCTATATTCTTGTATATAGGGGGCAGTATTATAGTAGTTATATTCTTGTATATAGGGGCAGTATTATAGTAGTTATATACTTGTATATAGGGGGCAGTATTATAGTAGTTATATTCTTGTATATAGGGAGCAGTATTATAGTAGTTATAGTCTTGTATATAGGAGCACTATTATAGTAGTTATATTCTTGTATATAGGGGGCATTATTATAGTAGTTATATTGTTGTATGTAGGAGCAGTATTATAGTAGTTATATTCTTGTATATAGGGGGCAGTATTATAGTAGTTATATTCTTGTATATAGGAGCAGTATTATAGTAGTTATATTCTTGTGTATAGGGAGCAGTATTATAGTAGTTATATTCTTGTATATAGGAGCAGTATTATAGTAGTTATATTCTTGTATATAAAGGGCAGTATTATAGTAGTTATATTCTTGTATATAGGGGCAGTATTATAGTAGTTATAGTCTTGTATATAGGATCAGTATTATAGTAGTTATATTCTTGTATATAGGGGGCAGTATTATAGTAGTTATATTCTTCTATATTGGGGGCAGTATTATAGTAGTTATATTCTTGTATATAGGGGAAGTATTATAGTAGTTATATTCTTGTATATAGGAGGCAGTATTATAGTAGTTATATTCTTGTATATAGGAGGCAGTATTATAGTAGTGATATTCTTGTATATAGGGGGCAGTATTATAGTAGTTATATTCTTGTATATAGGGCAGTATTATAGTAGTTATATTCTTGTATATAGGAGCAGTATTATAGTAGTTATATTCTTGTATATAGGGGGCAGTATTATAGTAGTTATATACTTGTATATAGGGGGCAGTATTATATTAGTTATATTCTTGTATATAGGAGCAGTATTATAGTAGTTATATTCTTGTATATGGGGGCAGTATTATAGTAGTTATATTCATGTATATAGGGGCAGTATTATTGTAGTTATATTCTTGTATATAGGAGCAGTATTATAGTAGTTATATTCTTGTATATAGGAGGCAGTATTATAGCAGTTATATTCTTGTATATAGGGGGCAGTATTATAGTAGTTATATTCTTGTATATAGGAGCAGTATTATAGTAGTTATATTCTTGTATGTAGTGGGCAGTATTATAGTAGTTATATACTTGTATATAGGGGGCAGTATTATAGTAGTTATATTCTTGTATATAGGAGCAGTATTATAGTAGTTATATTCTTGTATATGGGGGGTAGTATTATAGTAGTTATATTCTTGTATATAGGGAGCAGTATTATAGTAGTTATATTCTTGTATATAGGAGGCAGTATTATAGTAGTTATATTCTTGTATATAGGAGCAGTATTATAGTAGTTATATTCTTGTATATAGGAGGCAGTATTATAGTAGTTATATTCTTGTATATAGGAGCAGTATTATTGTAGTTATATTCTTGTATATTGGAGCAGTATTATAGTAGTTATATTCTTGTATATAGGAGCAGTATTATAGTAGATATATTCTTGTATATAGGGGCAGTATTATAGTAGTTATATTCTTGTATATAGGAGCAGTATTATAGTAGTTATATTTTTGTATATAGGAGCAAGATTATAGTAGTTATATTCTTGTATATAGGAGCAGTGTTATAGTAGTTATATTTTTGTATATAGGAGCAGTGTTTTAGTAGTTATATTTTTGTATATAGGAGCAGGATTATAGTAGTTATATTCTTGTATATAGGAGCAGTGTTATAGTAGTTATATTTTTGTATATAGGAGCAGTGTTATAGTAGTTATATTTTTGTATATAGGAGCAGGATTATAGTAGTTATATTCTTGCATATAGGAGCAGTGTTATAGTAGTTATATTTTTGTATATAGGAGCAGTGTTTTAGTAGTTATATTTTTGTATATAGGAGCAGGATTATAGTAGTTATATTCTTGTATATAGGAGCAGTGTTATAGTAGTTATATTTTTGTATATAGGAGCAGTATTATAGTAGTTATATTCTTGTATATAGGGGCAGTATTATAGTAGTTATATTCTTGTATATAGGAGCAGTATTAGGGCATGACCACACGTGGCGGATTTCCTCCGCAACTGTCCGCATCAATGCCGCACAGAATCTGCGTTGCAGATTCTGCTGCGGATCTGCACAAAATGTGCAGAAAATTGATGCGGACTAGCTGCTGCGGACTGCGGGAAAAGTGCTTCCCTTCTCCCTATCAGTGCAGGATAGAGAGAAGGGACAGCACTTTCCCTAGTGAAAGTAAAAGAATTTCATACTTACCGGCCGTTGTCTTGGTGACGCGTCCCTCTTTCGGCATCCAGCCCGACCTCCCTGGATGACGCGCCAGTCCATGTGACCGCTGCAGCCTGTGCTTGGCCTGTGATTGGCTGCAGCCGTCACTTAGACTGAAACGTCATCCTGGGAGGCCGGACTGGAGACAGAAGCAGGGAGTTCTCGGTAAGTATGAACTTATATTTTTTTACAGGTTGCTGTATATTGAGATCGGTAGTCACTGTCCCGGGTGCAGAAACAGTTACTGCCGATCGCTTAACTCTTTCAGCACCCTGGACAGTGACTATTTACAGACGTCTCCTAGCAACGCTCCCGTCATTACGGGAGCCCCATTGACTTCCTCAGTCTGGCTGTAGACCTAGAAATACATAGGTCCAGCCAGAATGAAGAAATGTCATGGTAGTAAAACCAATACGCTCCGCAGCACACATAAGATCTGCGGACTTCATTGCGGAATTTTGACTCTCCATTGAAGTCAATGGAGAAATTCCGCCATGAGTCCGCCACTGCTCCGCAACAGACAGAGCATGCTGCGGACACCAAATTCCGCTCCGCAGCCTATGCTCCGCAGCGGAATTTTACGCCTCGTCTAAACGAACACTGCTAAATTAAAGTGTAAGTCAATGGACAAACGGCACCGCTGCGGATTAACGCTGCGGAGTGTCCGCAGCGGAATTTAAGTGAAATTCCGCCACGTGTGAACCCAGCCTTATAGTAGTTATATTCCTGTATATAGGAGCAGTATTATAGTAGTTATATTCTTGTATATAGGGGGCAGTATTATAGTAGGTATATTCTTGTATGTAGGGGCATTATTATAGTAGTTATATTCTTGTATATAGGGAGCAGTATTATAGTAGTTATATTCTTGTATATAGGAGCAGTATTATATTAGTTATATTCTTGTACATAGGGGGCAGTATTATAGTAGTTATATTCTTGTATATAGGAGCAGTATTATAGTAGTTATATTCTTGTATATAGGGGGCAGTATTATCGTAGTTATATTCTTGTATATAGGGGCAGTATTATAGTAGTTATATTCTTGTATATAGGAGCAGTATTATAGTAGTTATATTCTTGTACATAGGGGGCAGTATTATAGTAGTCATATTCTTGTATATAGGAGCAGTATTATAGTAGTTATATTCTTGTATATAGGAGGCAGAATTATAGTAGTTATATTCTTGTATATAGGAGCAGTATTATAGTAGTTATATTCTTATATATAGGGGGCAGTATTATAGTAGTTATATTCTTGTATATAGGGGCAGTATTATAGTAGTTATAGTCTTGTATATAGGGGCAGTATTATACTAGTTATATTCTTGTATATAGGGGCAGTATTATAGTAGTTGTATTCTTGTATATAGGAGCAGTATTATAGTAGTTATATTCTTGTATATAGGGGCAGTATTATAGTAGTTATATTCTTGTATATAGGGGCAGTATTATAATAGTTATATTCTTGTATATAGGAGGCAGTATTATAGTAGTTATATTCTTGTATATAGAGGGCAGTATTATAGTAGTTATATTCTTGTATATAGGAGCTGTATTATAGTAGTTATATTCATGTATACAGGGAGCATTATTATAGTAGTTATATTCTTGTATATAGGGGGCAGTGTTATAGTAGTTATATTCTTGTATATAGGGGGCAGTATTATAGTAGTTATATTCTTGTATATAGGGGGCAGTATTATAGTAGTTATATTCTTGTATATAGAGGGCAGTATTATAGTAGTTATATTCTTGTATATAGGAGCTGTATTATAGTAGTTATATTCATGTATACAGGGAGCATTATTATAGTAGTTATATTCTTGTATATAGGGGGCAGTGTTATAGTAGTTATATTCTTGTATATAGGGGGCAGTATTATAGTAGTTATATTCTTGTATATAGGGGGCAGTATTATAGTAGTTATATTCTTGTATATAGAGGGCAGTATTATAGTAGTTATATTCTTGTATATAGGGGCAGTATTATAGTAGTTATATTCTTGTATATAGGGGCAGTATTATAGTAGTTATGTTCTTGTATATAGGGGGCAGTATTATAGTAGTTATATTCTTGTATATAGAGGGCAGTATTATAGTAGTTATATTCTTGTATATAGGAGGCAGTATTATAGTAGTTATATTCTTGTATATAGGAGCAGTATTATAGTAGTTATATGCTTGTATATAGAGGGCAGTATTATAGTAGTTATATTCTTGTATATAGAGGCAGTATTATAGTAGTTATATTCTTTTATATAAGGGGCAGTATTATAGTAGCTATATTCTTGTATATAGGGGGCAGTATTATACTAGTTATATTCTTGTATATAGGGGCAGTATTATAGTAGTTATATACTTGTATATAGGGGGCAGTATTATAGTAGTTATATTCTTGTATATAGGGAGCAGTATTATAGTAGTTATAGTCTTGTATATAGGAGCACTATTATAGTAGTTATATTCTTGTATATAGGGGGCATTATTATAGTAGTTATATTGTTGTATGTAGGAGCAGTATTATAGTAGTTATATTCTTGTATATAGGGGGCAGTATTATAGTAGTTATATTCTTGTATATAGGAGCAGTATTATAGTAGTTATATTCTTGTGTATAGGGAGCAGTATTATAGTAGTTATATTCTTGTATATAGGAGCAGTATTATAGTAGTTATATTCTTGTATATAAAGGGCAGTATTATAGTAGTTATATTCTTGTATATAGGGGCAGTATTATAGTAGTTATAGTCTTGTATATAGGATCAGTATTATAGTAGTTATATTCTTGTATATAGGGGGCAGTATTATAGTAGTTATATTCTTGTATATTGGGGGCAGTATTATAGTAGTTATATTCTTGTATATAGGGGAAGTATTATAGTAGTTATATTCTTGTATATAGGAGGCAGTATTATAGTAGTTATATTCTTGTATATAGGGGAAGTATTATAGTAGTTATATTCTTGTATATAGGGGGCAGTATTATAGTAGTTATATTCTTGTATATAGGGCAGTATTATAGTAGTTATATTCTTGTATATAGGAGCAGTATTATAGTAGTTATATTCTTGTATATAGGAGCAGTATTATAGCAGTTATATTCTTGTATATAGGGGGCAGTATTATAGTAGTTATATTCTTGTATATAGGAGCAGTATTATAGTAGTTATATTCTTGTATGTAGGGGGCAGTATTATAGTAGTTATATACTTGTATATAGGGGGCAGTATTATATTAGTTATATTCTTGTATATAGGAGCAGTATTATAGTAGTTATATTCTTGTATATGGGGGCAGTATTATAGTAGTTATATTCATGTATATAGGGGCAGTATTATTGTAGTTATATTCTTGTATATAGGAGCAGTATTATAGTAGTTATATTCTTGTATATAGGAGGCAGTATTATAGTAGTTATATTCTTGTATATAGGAGGCAGTATTATAGTAGTTATATTCTTGTATATAGGAGGCAGTATTATAGTAGTTATATTCTTGTATATAGGAGCAGTATTATAGCAGTTATATTCTTGTATATAGGGGGCAGTATTATAGTAGTTATATTCTTGTATATAGGAGCAGTATTATAGTAGTTATATTCTTGTATGTAGTGGGCAGTATTATAGTAGTTATATACTTGTATATAGGGGGCAGTATTATAGTAGTTATATTCTTGTATATAGGAGCAGTATTATAGTAGTTATATTCTTGTATATGGGGGCAGTATTATAGTAGTTATATTCATGTATATAGGGTCAGTAGTATTGTAGTTATATTCTTGTATATAGGAGCAGTATTATAGTAGTTATATTCTTGTATATAGGGGCAGTATTATAGTAGTTATATTCTTGTATATAGGGGGCAGTATTATAGTAGTTCTTGTATAAAGGGGGCAGTATTATAGTAGTTATATTCTTGCATATAGGGGGCAGTATTATAGCAGTTATATTCTTGTATATAGGAGCTGTATTATAGTAGTTATATTCTTGTATATAGGAGCAGTATTATAGTAGTTATATTCTTGTATATAGAGGCAGTAGTCTAGTAGTTATATTCTTGTATATAGGGAGCAGTATTATAGTAGTTATATTCTGGTATATAGGGGGCAGTATAATAGTAGTTATATTCTTGTATATAGGAGGCAGTATTATAGTAGTTATATTCTTGTATATAGGAGGCAGTATTATAGTAGTTATATTCTTGTATATAGGGGCAGTATTATAGTAGTTATATTCTTGTATATAGGAGCCGTTTTATAGTAGTTATATTCTTGTATATAGGGGGCAGTATTATAGTAGTTATATTCTTGTATATAGGAGCAGTATTATAGTAGTTATATTCTTGTATATGGGGGGTAGTATTATAGTAGTTATATTCTTGTATATAGGAGCAGTATTATTATAGTTATATTCTTGTATATAGGAGGCAGTATTATAGTAGTTATATTCTTGTATATAGGAGCAGTATTATAGTAGTTATATTCTTGTATATAGGAGGCAGTATTATAGTAGTTATATTCTTGTATATAGGAGCAGTATTATTGTAGTTATATTCTTGTATATTGGAGCAGTATTATAGTAGTTATATTCTTGTATATAGGAGCAGTATTATAGTAGATATATTCTTGTATATAGGGGCAGTATTCTAGTAGTTATATTCTTGTATATCGGGGCAGTATTATAGTAGTTATATTCTTGTATATTGGAGCAGTATTATAGTAGTTATATTCTTGTATATTGGAGCAGTATTATAGTAGATATATTCTTGTATATAGGGGCAGTATTCTAGTAGTTATATTCTTGTATATCGGGGCAGTATTATAGTAGTTATATTCTTGTATATAGGAGGTAGTATTATAGTAGTTATATTCTTGTATATAGGGGCAGTATTATAGTAGTTATATTCTTGTATATAGGGGGCAGTATTATAGTAGTTATATTCTTGTATATAGAGGGTAGTATTATAGTAGTTATATTCTTGTATATAGGGGCAGTATTATAGTAGTTATATTCTTGTATATAGGAGCAGTATTATAGTAGTTATATTCTTGTATATAGGAGCAGTGTTATAGTAGTTATATTTTTGTATATAGGAGCAGTATTATAGTAGTTATATTCTTGTATATATGAGCAGTGTTATAGTTGTTATATTTTTGTATATAGGAGCAGTGTTATAGTAGTTATATTTTTGTATATAGGAGCAGGATTATAGTAGTTATATTCTTGTATATAGGAGCAGTGTTATAGTAGTTATATTTTTGTATATAGGAGCAGTGTTATACTAGTTATATTTTTGTATATAGGAGCAGGATTATAGTAGTTATATTCTTGTATATAGGAGCAGTGTTATAGTAGTTATATTCTTGTATATAGGGGCAGTATTATAGTAGTTATATTCTTGTATATAGGGGCAGTATTATAGTAGTTATATTCTTGTATATAGGAGCAGTATTATAGTAGTTATATTCCTGAATATAGGAGCAGTATTATAGTAGTTATATTCTTGTATATAGGGGGCAGTATTATAGTAGGTATATTCTTGTATGTAGGGGCATTATTATAGTAGTTATATTCTTGTATATAGGGAGCAGTATTATAGTAGTTATATTCTTGTATATAGGAGCAGTATTATAGTAGTTATATTCTTGTATATAGGGGGCAGTATTATAGTAATTATATTCTTGTATATAGGGGGCAGTATTATAGTAGTTATATTATTGTATATTGGAGGCAGTATTATAGTAGTTATATTCTTGTATATAGGGGCAGTATTATAGTAGTTATATTCTTGTATATAGGAGCAGTATTATATTAGTTATATTCTTGTACATAGGAGGCTGTATTATAGTAGTTATATTCTTGTATATAGGAGCAGTATTATAGTAGTTATATTCTTGTATATAGGGGCAGTATTATAGTAGTTATATTCTTGTATATAGGAGCAGTATTATAGTAGTTATATTCTTGTATATAGGGAGCAGTATTATAGTAGTTATATTCTTGTATATAGGAGGCAGTATTATAGTTGTTATATTCTTCTATATAGGGAGCAGTATTATAGTAGTTATATTCTTGTATATAGGAGGCAGTATTATAGTTGTTATATTCTTGTATATAGGGGCAGTATTATAGTAGTTATATTCTTGTATATAGGAGCAGTATTATAGTAGTTATATTCTTGTATATAGGGGGCAGTATTATAGTAGTTATATTCTTGTATATAGGGAGCAGTATTATAGTAGTTATATTCTTGTATATAGGAGGCAGTATTATAGTAGTTATATTCTTGTATATAGGGGGGTAGTATTATAGTAGTTATATTCTTGTATATAGGGGCAGTATTATAGTAGTTAGATTCATGTATATAGGAGGCAGTATTATAGTAGTTATATTCTTGTATATAGGAGCAGTATTATAGTAGTTATATTCCTGTATATAGGGGCAGTATTATAGTAGTTATATTCTTGTATATAGGAGCAGTATTATAGTAGTTATATTCTTGTATATAGGGGGCAGTATTATAGTAGTTATATTCTTGTATATAGGAGCAGTATTATAGTAGTTATATTCTTGTATATAGGGGCAGTATTATAGTAGTTATATTCTTGTATATAGGGGCAGTATTATAATAGTTATATTCTTGTATATAGGAGGCAGTATTATAGTAGTTATATTCTTGTATATAGAGGGCAGTATTATAGTAGTTATATTCTTGTATATAGGAGCTGTATTATAGTAGTTATGTTCTTGTATACAGGGAGCATTATTATAGTAGTTATATTCTTGTATATAGGGGGCAGTGTTATAGTAGTTATATTCTTGTATATAGGGGGCAGTATTATAGTAGTTATATTCTTGTATATAGGGGGCAGTATTATAGTAGTTATATTCTTGTATATAGAGGGCAGTATTATAGTAGTTATATTCTTGTATATAGGGGCAGTATTATAGTAGTTATATTCTTGTATATAGGGGCAGTATTATAGTAGTTATGTTCTTGTATATAGGGGGCAGTATTATAGTAGTTATATTCTTGTATATAGAGGGCAGTATTATAGTAGTTATATTCTTGTATATAGGAGGCAGTATTATAGTAGTTATATTCTTGTATATAGGAGCAGTATTATAGTAGTTATATTCTTGTATATATGAGGCAGTATTATAGTAGTTATATTCTTGTATATATGAGGCAGTATTATAGTAGTTATATGCTTGTATATAGTGGCAGTATTATAGTAGTTATATTCTTGTATATAGGGGCAGTATTATAGTAGTTATATTCTTTTATATAAGGGGCAGTATTATAGTAGCTATATTCTTGTATATAGGGGGCAGTATTATAGTAGTTATATTGTTGTATGTAGGAGCAGTATTATAGTAGTTATATTCTTGTATATAGGGGGCAGTATTATAGTAGTTATATTCTTGTATATAGGAGCAGTATTATAGTAGTTATATTCTTGTGTATAGGGAGCAGTATTATACTAGTTATATTCTTGTATATAGGAGCAGTATTATAGTAGTTATATTCTTGTATATAAAGGGCAGTATTATAGTAGTTATATTCTTGTATATAGGGGCAGTATTATAGTAGTTATAGTCTTGTATATAGGATCAGTATTATAGTAGTTATATTCTTGTATATAGGGGGCAGTATTATAGTAGTTATATTCTTGTATATTGGGGGCAGTATTATAGTAGTTATATTCTTGTATATAGGGGAAGTATTATAGTAGTTATATTCTTGTATATAGGAGGCAGTATTATAGTAGTTATATTCTTGTATATAGGAGGCAGTATTATAGTAGTGATATTCTTGTATATAGGGGGCAGTATTATAGTAGTTATATTCTTGTATATAGGGCAGTATTATAGTAGTTATATTCTTGTATATAGGAGCAGTATTATAGCAGTTATATTCTTGTATATAGGAGCAGTATTATAGCAGTTATATTCTTGTATATAGGGGGCAGTATTATAGTAGTTATATTCTTGTATATAGGAGCAGTATTATAGTAGTTATATTCTTGTATGTAGGGGCAGTATTATAGTAGTTATATACTTGTATATAGGGGGCAGTATTATATTAGTTATATTCTTGTATATAGGAGCAGTATTATAGTAGTTATATTCTTGTATATGGGGGCAGTATTATAGTAGTTATATTCATGTATATAGGGGCAGTATTATTGTAGTTATATTCTTGTATATAGGAGCAGTATTATAGTAGTTATATTCTTGTATATAGGAGGCAGTATTATAGCAGTTATATTCTTGTATATAGGGGGCAGTATTATAGTAGTTATATTCTTGTATATAGGAGCAGTATTATAGTAGTTATATTCTTGTATAGTAGTGGGCAGTATTATAGTAGTTATATACTTGTATATAGGGGGCAGTATTATAGTAGTTATATTCTTGTATATAGGGCAGTATTATAGTAGTTATATTCTTGTATATAGGGGGGCTAGTATTATAGTAGTTATATTCTTGTATATAGGGGGCAGTATTATAGTAGTTATATTCTTGTATATAGGAGGCAGTATT